>NW_021820875.1:0-147716 GCF_901001135.1 Rhinatrema bivittatum | reverse complement strand
CTGATAAGGAAGAGAGGGTCTTTGGGGACACCTCTCGGCATTTGGCTATGGATGATGAATGTCAGGCCTGGGGATTGGGCTTTGACAGATCAATGGCTGCACATGTTTGAGAGGGATTCTGGTGGGGGCCTGCTCCATGGCGTCCTGCCCGGGATCCCTCCGGTGAAGGCAGTCATGATGCCTGGCTGGGGGCTGTAGGGAGCAAAATCCCTCTTGATTCTGCTTGGGTGGAAAGAATTGGAGATATTGGCCTCTGCCCGGTTGCCGAGAATAGGTAGTGGTGGCAGGACTCGCGCCTAAATTAGACTCTCCTGTTAGGGTACTCTAATAAACAGCTGCAGCCATTTTCATCCCAAGTTATGTGTCACATTTTCCTTGTGTGTGTGTGCGATATTGCGGGGTACAGCCGCCATGAGTGGGGGCAGGGTTGAAGCATGGGTGTTCTGGCTTCCCGGTTATTCCTTTCCATACTTTGTTTCTTACTAGCAAACGGAGAATTAATGTTTTGTTTTCTGTTCTTTCTGAAGTGGGTGACTATCTGGGCTGCCTGTGCTAGGATTAGGTTTCTTGCAAGCTGAATTTTGCACAATTTCATCTGATGCCCAAGCCCCTTAATGAAGAGGTCTAGGTGGAGCTCAGTCCTTGTGGGAAGGGGCATGTCTTCCTTCTCTGTGTTTCATTATTTTTCCACCATACTTTTGTTCTTCTTTGATCTCTCAGCGGATACCGTTGAAATTTCTATACTTCCCTTGCCCCTGACCTGCACTTGTTTACATAAACGTCGTGACGTCGCGTCTTGAGCGGCCAATTGCATGCACAGGGGCCGCTTTTCCCCCGTGCTGGCATCCATCTTCCCCGGGAGGCAGGGGTTGCCACGATCCGCTCTTCCTGATGGCCGGACAGCTGCAAAAAAAGTAAGTCGCGCAGCGGGAGGCAGGAGAGGTCCGATGGGGGCTGCAAAAAGTAAGTTGCTTCACCGCTTCACACTGTCAGTGTCTCTTCTTCCCTCCTCCCGAAGCAGGGCGCGAAAAGCAGCCTTGCTCCGGGAGGAGGGAAGAAGAGACACTGACAGTGTGAAGCAGCAAAGCAACTTACTTTTTGCAGGCGTCCATCTTCGCGAGCAGCTGGAGGCAGGAGAGGTCGTCCGATGTCCGGAGGGGGGTGCAAAAAGTAAGTCGCTTCGCCGCTTCGTACTGCCAGTCCCTTCTCCACTCCTCCCGGAGCAAGGCTGCTTTTCGCGCTCTGCTTCGGGAGGAGGGGAGGGGGACTGGCAGTCCCGAATTCCTGGTATCTGTCATTTCAAATGACATTTGAAATGACAGATACCAGCATGGCGTGAAGCGTTAGGCCCGCTCACCCAGGATACCGTATAGGCGCTCTATCCAGTAAAATGGGTTGCGCGGGCCTAACGCTTCACGGACACCTTCTTAGACAAAAACGGTTTACATTTGCATAAAATTATTGTTCAGGATCGAGCGGTAGGTGAGCTGCACTGTGCGTGCGGCAACCGCGGGTGCGCCGGGCACTAATGCAGCTCTTCCTACCGCTCGGTACTGGATAGACCTGAGTGTGAGCACACTGCTTGTTTACTGTTGTAGGGTTCTTTTTAATCCTTTCAAGAGCTTTGCTATTCTGTTCTTGTATATGTTTTATCTTTTGTCATTATAAAAGGTGACTTTTTTTTTTTTCAAAACATTGTTCACACAATAGAATTTTTGCCTGCAGTATCTTAAAGCAAGTTCTGGATTTACCATTTATTTGCTGCCATTAACGCTGGAAGCTGCATTATTAAAACATGCCAAAATCTCTCTCCCCCTTCCCTTTCCCCACTAACAATCAAAATTAGAAATAACAATTGCAAACAACAGAACTTTATAGCAACTCTAGATTCATAAAACGATAAGGCAAGCTTTGCATTCAAAAGAAAACTGTGGGAATAAGCTCAAAATTTCAGTGGGTTAAAAAAAAGTCATCATTTCTAGTCTGTTAATAGTTGGGGTATTTCTGTGTTTATGTGTGTGTGTTTCTAAAGCGTGTGTTGCACGCCCCGCCCGCGCACGGGCCTGCTCACCTCTCCAACTCCTCTGCAGGTCCCGGGTCGGCCTCCCCAGCAGCAGCCGCAAGCTCCTCCAGGCCTCGGCGTCCCACGGCGGCGGTCGCCGGGCCTTCCTCAGCGCACTAGGCCTCATGGCGGGGCTCAGCATCCTCCATGGCATCAGTCCCGCCCCTAGGCGCGCGCACGCAGACCATCCAGTCTCTTAAAGGGCCAGGGGCGGGTTCTAGCTCCGTGGCACGCCCTGATTGAATGCAGTACAAGAGAAAGTGCCTGCTTGCACTTCCTTGCCTTGGCAATTGGGTCGACACCGTGAGTGTGCTAGTTTGCCTCCATGTCTCATCGCTTGTTCCGGTCTTGTTCCGGTCCTGTTCCAGAGTCCTTCTGTTCCAGCGTCCTTCTGTTCCTACGTTCCCCCAGGTAGTACCTCTTGGACTGACTCTCTGGTACTGACCTCTGCCTGTTCTTGACTATGTTGATCACTGCCCGGATACTGACCTCTGCCTGTTTGTGACTACGCTGACCGCTGCCCAGATACTGACCCCTGCCTGTCTACTCGACCACGTCTGACCTCTGGAACCTGACCTCTGCTTTGGCTGACTACTCTCGGAGTGACCTTTGGAACTTGACCTTTGCTTTGGCTGACTACTCTCGGACTAACCTTTGGAACTTGACATCTGTACTACTGACCTTGCCTCCTTGATTCTGGCCTTGATCCTAGCCTTGTCATCTCAGACATTGTTCTGGTCTTCTCTGGTCCCTCGGATCCCTAGCCTTGACGTCGACTGCGCACCCTTGATCCTGGTGGGCACACCACTGAACTTCCTTTCTGGGAGACCCTGTGAGACCCACTTAAGTCCAAGCGGCCCGGGTCCCCAAGGGCTTCACCCGGGGGGACCGCGGGCTTCCAGTGGTGAAGTTCCAGCTAGTCTCTTTCTCCTCTTGTGCTTCGCCTCCTGGTGGCAGGCACTTCCTGGGCCCGACCAGGGAGCCTACCGACCCTGTTCCAGAACAAGGGTCCACCTGCAGGCGCAACAGTGTGGCAAATGCTGAAATCTTACTATAAGCCATATGCTCCATCAACTGGACAGATGCTTTTCTGCTTAGCCTAATCCATGTGTAATTGTTTGGAACTGGATCCCTTTCTAGATCGGGTGTGAAATGTTTGCATGAAACCTATCTCCACTCATCTCTGCTGCTGCAGGTCTATATGTGGGGAGGGCTGCCCAACTCCTTGCTCTAAAGACCTCAAAGTGCGGCTGCAGGTCATCTCTGATTTCTTAACCTATATTTATTTATTTATTTATTGTGATGTATCCTGCCGTAATTTTTTTGGGGTCCTGTGTGGCGAGATTACACACACTTTTTCATTACTTTTGTTTAGTTTCTTTTTTTTGTTTGGATCAGGTGACGGGGGGGGGGCACATATTGGTACAAGTGCCACCTACCTTCTCTATATAATTTGTTTTTTTAGAACCAGGGTCATAAATGTATCACATAGTTCTCCGCCTCCTCCACCGGCACAAACTGTAGGTACAATTTGTCAGGCATGTTGTGTAAGGGTAGGTGTGCTTTCTAATGCCCCATATGCCAAATGCCACTTAACTCTTTGGGAAATGTGGATTGCTTTTTCTCTGATAGCTTTGCAGTTAAAATGAAGCAGTGTTTCTAGTTGATGGATTCCTTTTTTTCATTTGGCCTTAGAATGACTTTGATCAAGGTTGTTTGTTTAGTATTCTCTGTGAAAAAAGTGGGAAAGATCACTAGGTGTGAAATGCAGTCTGAGATGTACAGAAAAGGAGTAAAGTACTTATTTTGGTGACATTGTCAGAGGAAATAGATAATTAGTTTATTCTTTTATCCCCATTAAGTGCTGGTGCAAGGGTCTGTAGCTGCCCTAGGTGGCAATGTAGTAAGGTCATCATGTTATCTCTCTCTCTCTCTCTTCCTGTATCAACCTGAACTCTGTGGATGGCACACTATGAACCTCCAAAGCTCCGTTCACACACCACAAGCCTTTCCCAGCTCCATGCCACTCCACCCTCATTCGCTGCTTTCAAAAATGCCACCTCACGTCCAACGATGGCACCCTGCCCACTTCCGGCACCCTAGGCGACCGCCTCAGTCGTTCTAATGCTCTTGCCGGCCCTGTCTCATTAGCTGCCAAGAAATTGTTTATAACTCAGGTGACCTTTTATTTTTTTAGTCATCAATTTTCTTATACATTTCAGAAAGCCATAGCAGGTGAATGCTAACACATTGAAGACTACAAATTAATCTACCAATTGACAAAGTGGATACCAGTATAGATTATAATTGCATTGAAAAATTAGAAAACAAAGCCCCAAGTGCATTTGTAGGACAAAAGTGTTTTCAAAATGAAATGGGACCATGCATATATTTCAGCCTACACTAGCTGAGAACTATTGGTGTTCGTAGCAATGGCGTTATAATAAAAATCTGAAATAGGATTTGGCCTGAAGTGTCAAAGCAAGTAACATTTTTAACAGGCTGAAATTGAATTATTGAAATAATGCATGCTGAATGAGAGGAGCAAACTGATTAAAGTAGTTTGTAAAAAAGTTCTGTTTTAAATCTTGTTAACTCTGGTACCCAAGCAAAATATTGCCTGCAGTACCTATTTTATGGTTTTTACAAAAAAGAAAAAAATGGTTAATTGCTCTATGATTGGAGCACTAATTTCTTTGATGTACAATGCCTATCAATTTATAGGCAATGAGCTGAAATTTCATGCATTACAGAATGCATTTTAAATGTTCTACAAAGAAAAGTTTTTATCACACATATTTTATTATAACTGCTCTTAGTAAAGCAAGTGATTATTTTAAGACATAGACTTAGCCATCCAAATCTGCTTACTTTTTTTTATTTTCGTAAATATCCTGGCGGCCTTATATACTAAAATCTGTTAAAATAATGAACTCTTTAAAAGTAAACATTTGTATTTATACTATATGGTCTCTTTATTCTGTATTTGGTGTCTGTGTTCGGCATGTATGACCAAAGTGAGGTATTCTGCTGGCATATAATTTCTGTGTAAGGACCTATAGCAGCTTGGCTTGTTTTCTCATCCTAATAGGGGGAGTATTGGTGTTTTAGAGCCTGGTTATTGCCTATTCATAGGTAGTACTGTTGCTATTTGAGTGCTGGCAGTTAGTGTTGTTTTGATATAGAAAGTTTATTGTATTGTAAATCTGTTTTCTCATGGTTTTCTGAGAGCCAAGCCCATGCCCAAGCCCATGTTCCAAGCAGTGTTACCTCCAAGCTTCATGCGTGTACTACTGTGCACATTTTTTCCATTTAGCACAGATTCTTCCTCTTCAATGCACTTTGTAATCTTGACAGACAACATGAGGAGAAGTGGCATGCATAAGCACAATGAGCCAGGTTGAGTTTGGTAGCAGGAACAAAAGTGGAGAATGAGAACTTCTTAAAGTAATATCGCCAGTTCACCATCACCATCACAAATAAGAAGAATGAAAAAATACTATCTTAGAAGGGGTGTCCAGATATATTCCACATATTAAGAATGATGGGAGGAACGTCGAATGACTGCCAGCATGGTTAAAAGGCAAGCTGAAAGAAGCTATTTTAGCCAAAAGAATGTCCTTCAAAAATTGGAAGAAAGATCCATCTGAAGAAAATAGGAAAAAGCACAAGCATTGGCAAGATAAATGTAAAACATTGATAAGATAGGGTAAGAGAAAATTTGAAAAGAAGCTAGCTGTAAAGGCAAAAATCATAACAACGTTTTCAAATATATCTGAAGCAGAAGTCTGTGAGAGAGTCAGTTGGATCATTAGATGACTGAGGGGTTAAAACAGCACTTAATGAAGATAAGACCATTGCGGAAAGACTAAAAGAATTCTTTGCTTTAGTGTTTACTAATGAGGATGTTGGAGAAATATCCATTCCATAATTTTTTCAAGGGTGATGATTAAGATGAACTGAACCAAATCATAGTGAACCTGGAAGATGTAGTAGGTGACTTGAAAAAAATGAAGAGTAGCAAATTACCCAAACCAGATGAAATACACTCCAGGGTTCTGAAAGAATTAAAAAATGAAATTTCAGATCTATTGCTGATAATTTGTAACCTATCATTAAAATCATCCACTGTATGTAAAGATTAGAGGGTGGTCAGTTTAACCCCTAAATTTAAAAAGGGCTCCAGGGGTGATCCAGGAAACTATATACTGGTGAGCCTGACTTTAGTTCCAGGAAAAATCTTGGAAACCATTGTAAAGAACAAATCACAGAACAATTAGAGTAGACAGACATGGTTTAATGAGACACAGCCAGCATGGATTTACCCAAGAGAAGTCTTGCATCACAAATCTGCTACATATATTTGAAGGGGGTTAATAAACATGTGGTTAAAGGTGATCTGATGATAGATGTGGTGCATTTGGATTTTTAGAATGAGTTTGACAAAGTTGCCTATGAGAGACTCCTAAGAAAATTAAAGTCATGGGATAAGAGGCAATGTTCTTTTCTGGACTGCAAACTGGTTAAAAGATAGGAAACAGAGAGTAGGATTAAATGGTCAGTTTTCTCAGTGGAGAAAGGTAAATAGTGGAGTGCCTCAGGAATATGTACTGGGAATGGAACATTTAATATATTTATAAAGGATCTGGAAAAGGGAATGATGAGTGATGTGACAAATTTGCAGATGACAGAAAATTATTCAGAGTTCTTGAACCACAAGTGGATTGTGATAAATTACAGGAGGACCTTTCAAGACTAGAAGACTAGGCATCCAAATGACAGATGAAATTTAATGTGGGCAAGTGAATAGTGAAAAATAACCCATGCTGTAGTTACACAATGTTAGGTTCCATATTAGGAGATACCACCTAGGAAAAAGATTTAGGTATCCTAGTGGACAATACATTGAAATTGTCAATTTAGTGTGGTGCAGCAGTCAAAAAAGCAAACAGAATGTTAGGAATTAGGAAAGCAATGGTGAATAAAACAGAGAATGTCATAATTCCTCTATATGACTCCAGGGTGAGACTGCACCTTGAGTACGGTGTGCAATTCTGGTCACCATATCTGACAAAAGATATCATTGCAATGGAGAAGGTACAGAGAAGGGCAACCAAAATGATAAATGGGATGGAACGGCTCCCCTATGAAGAAAGGCTAAAAAAGTTAGGGTTGTTCAGCTTAGAGAAGCAGATGAGGGGGGATATGATAGAAGTCTATAAAAACATGAGAGAACTAGTATGGGTAAATGTGAATTGGTTATTTACTCTTTCAGATATTACAAGGACTAAGGGGCACCCCATGAAATTAGCAAGTAGTACATTTAAAACAAATTGATAAATTATTTCACTCAATGTACAATTACAAAGTGGATTTCACTGTAAGAGGATGTGGTAAAAGCAGTTAGAATACCTGGGTTTAAGAAAGATTTGGACAAGTTCCTGGAGAAGTTCATAAACTGCTATGACTCAAGTTGACTTGGGAAAAAGTCACTGCTTATTACCAGTATTAGTAGCATGGGATCTATTTAATGTTTGGCTACTTGCCGAGTACTTGTATCCTGGATTGGCCACAGTTGGAAACAGGATGCTGGGCTTGATGGACCTTTGGTCTGACCCAGTATGGTAATGTCTTATGTTCTTATGGCAAAGTTACTTCTAGGTAGAATTTTATTTCATACTGTGTCGGAAACATACAGTAATTCAGGACTGCAATGCTGTGCAAGCTAACGTATGACTGGGATTAAAATCTGGGTGATCTCCTCAGCACAAAAAGCTTGCCAGAGACATATTTAGCTCTGTAATTGTATGGAACCAGATTTTTTTTCTATATATTTCATCTTATTTGTGCCTAATAGTTTACATAACCATGCCATGTAATAAAAACAGTTTTAGATTTGTTCCGTAATACATGAAATTTCAGTTCATTAATGGTATTAAGGAAAGTAGTGGTTATGAGGTAATGTATCAAAACATTTTTGCTCATGAACAGAGATTTTTGCTCAAAGCAATCCATTCTTTAAAAGGAACACTGATAGCCAGCCAGTAGAGAGTGTATATCACCACCAAGCATTCTAACTCTGCATTCTATGAAGTGCCACTCTTCTTGCTGCCTTTCTCTGTACCTACTGTTTGTGATTTTAATCACCATTTCTACTACTTCTGCTCCAATCCAGTCTTGGTACTTTTGCATGGTTCTGTCTCTGCTCCAGCTCTCTTTGAAGTTCTTTTCAAATTTCTTTCCTTATGTATTTGCCAACTCTTGGTCTTGCCCTGGCAATCTGAAGCTTTGCAAACTTTTATCACCACTCACAGATCCTCTTGTGCCTTGGGTTATTGATGCCATTCTTTTTCCTCTCAGCCCTTCACTGCATATCTTGGAGCCTTGTCATCTCCCTTCTTGCTATGTTGCCCTCTACCTATCATTTGTGAATTTAATCACCAATGTAACTGCTGCTGATGCTCCAAGCTATACTTGATACCTTTGGGTGGTTCTTTTTCTACTTTGGGTGTCTTTGAGATTCTTTCAAAACATTACAGTGCTTGCCAAGGCTAGGTCTTGTCCTGGTAATATGATAATGTCCACAGATATTACCCAGTCATGTTTAATGCTTTTATGCTCTTGTGCATTTTTTCTTCAAATTAATTTCCCTTTCTGTTCTTATGACTACTAATCTTGTCCAGTATTTAGCCTTCAATGGATTATACCCCTGTAAAAAGCAGGGAAGAAGAAATACAGCCCCAACCAGTACAGTGCTCCTCTATTTTTACTGCTTCTCAGGTAATGGAGGCAGTATTTGCAAAAACTGATTCAGAAGAAGAATAAACGTTCTGGATTTACTGAATCATGGCTGAAGAAAATTTGGCACCTCTAGTCAGTAGGAATGTGCGAAGCCCGTGCCTATTGGTTCGGGCTTATTTTTCAGCCCACCACGGGAAATCTCATATTTCCCGTTGTTCGGGCCATTAAAATTCGGGGAGACCCAAATTTCTATCCAAATTTTAAAGGCCCTAACCGCGGGAAATACAAGATTTCCAAAGATGGGCCAAAAACCTTCCGGAGCAGCAGCTTCCCAGCCGGGGGGGATGGGGGGGTGGGCAGGAAGGCAAGCCAGGGTCGCTCCTCCTCCCAGGGCTTTTGCAGTGCTGCTCTACTACCTGCATTACATCATCACGGGAGCAGCAACCCCAGAGTGGGGAAACCAGAGCTGGAGGGAATGACGGAGAGGCAGAGGCAGGTCCTGCAGAGAGAGGGATGGCACCTGCTGGCAGCGGCCGCACGATGGAGGCCGGGGGGCTGTAAGCACGGAAGGCTCAGCCGCTGGCCCTGTTCTCTCCCTTTCCCAGCTGTCATTGCGCTGTCATTGCTCTCATTCGTGGCACATTTCCTAGCTGGCTGTTTCTGGATTTCTAAGTGCTTTTGAGATGCAATGCTGCAGGGGGCTTGTTCCTGGCCACACAGAGGCGCACTAAACCCAAAATGAAATTTTCCCGAAATTTCGGGAAAAATTCCTTCGAATTTCAGGCTCTCCAATCCAGGACAAATGCACATCCCTACTAGTCAGTAGCATCTTAGCCTCCAATGAGGAGGTGGAGGAAAGAGATAATACTGATAAGGCTGAGATTATTTTCGGCAAATGGAAGACCATTTCCAAGCCTGAACATCCAGCCCCTTACCCTAATCATGTTATAAGGAAATAACATCAGGCCTTCTCCAGGGATTTCTTCTGTTTTTTCCATGCCTAGGGCTTTGTTCCAATTTTCTTTGTGCCCTTTGTTCCTCACTTGGAGCCTTGGCATATTCAGGATACTGCTGCTTTGCTCCTCTGATGGTGCCTTGGAGAACTCTTTTGACCCTACTGGTAGCGTTTTGCCCCATTGCAGGTTCTTGCACTATTTATGTCACTTGTGGTGCCATGTTGTCATAGTCTTGATGTGTTGGAGTGCCTTAACCCTTCTAGTTTCATTAGAAGTGATTAGAAAATCCCAATTTGAGATCACAAATATGCTGCATTGCTTCTCCCATTGACTTTAAAGGGAAATGAATGAACACATGAAAAAAATAAACAAAACAAAAATTGAATTTAAATGAACCAAACAAATGATTGTGACCTATTGAAATGAATAAATGAAATGAACTGAAATTAAATTTTTGCTTCTGCACATCCTTAAACTCATGAACTATATGCTGATACAAACATGAATGACACCATCATTTATAGCATAGATTTTCCCTCATCAAATGAAATTAGGAACCGTATTATAAGCCCTAAATGATTTTCATAATAGCAAATCTAATTAAATATGCTTCAGCCAGGAAAGAAGTTAGTGGCAAAATGGCCAGGTGAAATCCTTAGTGGAAAAAGTACAGAAGGTAGCTACTTGTTTAACTCTGAGCACAAAACAAAAATAATCAAGTCCTTTTTGGGTTTAGTGGATACTATTGGAAATTCATACTCTTGTTTGCAGACCTAGTTATTCTATTGATGAATCTTCTATGAAAAATGGCCCCAAAAAAGGTGAAGTGGATATCAGTATGTGAGAGCCTTAATGACCTTGAAAACTTGACTTTGTAAAGAACCAATTATTTGCATCATTGATTTCAGTGAAAGGGTCATATTATACATCAATGCATCAGATTGCAGCCTAGGGAGGAGGGCGTGGAGGAGCATTTTTTCAAAAGGATTAAAGAGTAAAGAACATCTTGAATTCAATTTTAATAGGAAGTTATTACCAACAGAAAGGAACTACTAGGCAGTGTATAACAAAAGTCTTGCCATCAAATGGAGTATTGAGAGCCTCAGATATATGATGAAGTTTATATAATCACATGAAGAAAAAGAAATACAATGAGCAAAAAATCATTATTAAACAGTAAAACATCCCCAGGGTCAAAATTGAGATAGATAGAAAAAGCAAAGGAGGGGGATTACCTACCATTCTGCAGCTGTGCCTCCGGCCCTCACCAGGCATGGAAGAGGACAACCGGGGTCCTACGTAACACAACTTAAGCGGCGTGCCAGCTTTTGGTTCCCATGGATTACCTACCATTCTGCACCTGTGCCTCCAGCCCTCACCATACCCAGAGACTATATTATTTGTACAAAAATAATGTCTGTATTTTATTCATATACAATATATAACATTCTAACTAGACAATTAAAATCTAACTAATCCAAACATACTCATCCATTCACCATTCATACCACTTTTAAAACCACATGAAACATGTAAACATTGTGACTCAAAAATCAACAATTCCAATTGGGGGACGGTAGCACCAGGAGGTCTTAATGGACCAATAGAGTGGAATGCATTTTTTTTTAGATAATTGCAGTTGTACTTAGAATGTTTGCTAACAGGTGATTTTATCTTCGGGAAATGTGGGTAGATGAGTTTTGATAATTTTGTAGGGTGTTGTCCCCACTAATTATTTAGTTAGTGTGGTTGATGGATTTGCTTTTATAATGAGAAGGGAAGAATGGTTACGCCATTACTCTATGACGTGTGACTATTGATGGTGAGGATGTCAGTTCCAGTAGAAAGTAAGTTGACAAGATGGCAGTGCGGGTCGAGCCTGATTTATAAGGTAAGAACTTTTTAACTTGACATTCTGACGGTGTTGCCTGTTTGGTTTATAGATAACGGCATTGAAACCATGAAGGTTATTAATCAATGATTAAAGTGATAATAAGCAGTTATGAGTGGATGCGTTGACATACTGAATTGAACTTGTGAGATTATGGTTTTCCCATTTAAGGTTAGTATGGGTAGTATTAAGTGTTGTGGAGTGCTAGCAGAGCGGTCCCACTTACCAAGAGGTGTGTGTTCTTGGGCCATTGCTCGACCCCAGAGGAACTCCGAAGAGGTGCCGCAGTAGGCGAGGCATGCCCGAGCATGGGCTGGACAGGAGCGAGGCTGGACTGAAGACTGGAGACACTGACCCTCCTCCGGACCTGCACGCTTCGGAAGACCAACAACGCAATGATGGTCTTATGAACAGTCCTCTGACCATTCCAAGCCCTTTCGGACCTGCTGCAGGGTATGGCAAGAAGCGGCAGGCCGGATGGAGTTCTGGGCAGCGGAGACCGGACATGGAGATTCAGACGAGACTCAGGGATGAGGTACTTGGATGCACAGACGTAGACTCAGGCACAGACGAAGACACAGGAACAAAGAACTTGGATGCACAGGCGAGACTCAGGAACAAGGTACTTGGCTTTCAGAAGACTCAGGAACAAGGTACAAGGCTTGCATCATGAAGCACTATACTCAGCCCGCCAGTGGGGCTGGTCGCGGACCACGACATGGCTTGCCACGAGGTACCAAGCATACAGAAGACTCAGGAACAAGGTACAAGGCTTTCAGGAGATTCAGACAAGGCTCAAGGTAATCAGAAGATCCAGCTAAAGCACTGGGGTGAGACTGCAATGCAGCGCGCCCTACACAGTCCACCCGTGGGACTGGTCATGGACCATGCTGGACTCGAGGAGCCTCTAGACGAGAAATGGAGCAATGAAAGAAGCATGTCTCAGAAACTGTAGAGGCCTGCACCGAGGCGCGCCCTACTCAGCTGCTAGTGGCTGGTCGCGGACCAAGCTGGAAGTACAGGTTCTGGCAGAGTCTATGGCATGGACGGAGCAAGCACTAGGGACTCCGTAGACCAGGGACAAGTACTAAAGTGGAAGTCTCCCGGAGACTAGTGCTGCAGAAGAGAGGCAGGCATCGTACCATGAGGCGCCCTACACAGCCCGCCCATGGGGCTGGTCGCGGACCACGACATGGCACACCAGGAAGCATGGTACCAAGCACCAGGGGTTCAGGACAGCAAGACAGACTCATGGACTTCTGGATCAGGAGAAGCAACATCAGGCTGGATCACGGATATCAGGAGCAAACATCTGGACGAACACAGATACTGGATCAGGAGACAGACCTTAGGGCTGGCACATGGACATCTGGAACAGCAGGTGAACATCAGGACTGGAACGTAGACAAGAAGACAAGACGAGGAGCTCCAACGAAGAACACGAAACACAGGACCTTGAAGTGCTGGAACAAGGACGACTCCTGGAGCGAAGGACAGCAAGATCGCAGGAGTGACCAATTCTTTGCGAAGGCAAAGCTGGAATGGATGCTGAGTCCTTTTGTAGGGCTGAAGAGGACAACGCCCAGGGAGGGGTCAGCAGAGGGCCACACCTGGCTGGCTCTTGAAAAGCTGGAGAGAGGCGCGCGCCCCCGCCTAAGGAGAGCTGGGAAAAGAGAGAGATGGAAGCTGGTGGCGTCCTCAGCCAAGTGGAAGGCCGAGGAAGCAAGGCAGGAGCAGGGCAGCCCTGCCCTGAAGCTGGACGAAGAGCAAGCTGCTGGAGCGGCTCCCCGCCGCGAAGACAGAAGCAGGAAGCTGTAGAAGGGCTGGCTGCAGGACAAGCAGGGAACTGTAGCAGGCTGCAGGCACCGGCAGGGATGGCCTCCCTGCCGGGCAAGGACCCGGACTGCAGCAGGCACCAGCAGGGACAGCTTTCCTGCCGGCTGAAGACCCCAACCTCATGGAAACAGCTGCGGGGACGGCCCCAGCTGATTCGGGGAAGCAGGAGCGGCAGCGGCAGTCCCCAGCTGCATGAGGGAGCTCCCGGCGGCCCGACCCTGCAGCGCTGGATTGGAGACAGCCGGGGAGGAGCCCAGCGACGGCGGCAGGCCTGCCGCAAGGGAAAACAGTGTCAGCAGCCTGACTGGCCGCGGAGGTAAGAGCAACATTAAGAGAGTTGGGTGAGTGATTTAAAATAGGTTTATGATAAGTTCATAGTTATAATTATGTGTGTTTTAGGGCAAGTGTGGAAAGAATATTTCGGAGAATACTATTGTGGTCAGTCCCTGAGGAAGCCCCATGGAGGGGGTGAAACAAAGATCTTTGTTGGTCCAGACAAAGGATATGAAATTTATTCATGATCAGGAGGATCAGACACAAGATGTGAAATTTATTCATAATTAGGAGTGGATATAAAATAATAAATTTGTGATGATTAGAAGAATAATCTATAAATGAGAAAAACTAGCAACTAATTAATGAAAGATGTTATAAGTTTCTCGTGAAAAAAAGAAAAATTTTGAAATTGTTGATTTTTGAGTCACCATGTTTACATGTTTCATGTGGTTTTAAAAGCGGTATGAATGGTGAATGGATGAGTATGTTTTGATTAGTTAGATTTTAATTGTCTAGACAGAATGTTATATATTGGATATGAATAAAACGCAGACATTATTTTTGCACAAATAATATATTTTCTGGGTATGTTATGAGTTAATGGATAGAGCATAACTTTTTAAATATATCCCTGTGTGTTTAATACCTTCCAGCCCTCACCAGGCACGGAGGAGGACAACCGGAGTCCTGTGTAACAGGACTTAAACGGCGTGTCTGTGGTGCACTGGCAGAGGCTCACCAAAGCCGCACGCCCCTTCTGACAATTTTCTCTCATCATCACTATGGGGAAAAAAAGAAGGGAAAGTAACATCAACTCCCCCAACTAATCCACTCATTCTTGGTCCTATGGAGCAACACTTGAGAAGAACAACAGCCCAGAGAGAGAGAGGTGAACTGGAAATAACTGGAACTTCAAGTGAGCTATCACTAAGTATGGGTGGTAGAACTCCTACCCCTGTAACTCATTTGAAACCATCACTTCTGGAACCCCCTCCAATCTCAATGGCAGGCTGAAGATGCCCGGTGTGCCCTAACATCAACCAGTACTCCAACAGCTGTGGGTCAAGTTCTGGAAGTTTCGTGTAATGGGGAACCATGCATTGAAGATGAAAATGCTAGATTGAGAGTAATAATACCAGAACTGATAGTTCTGATTTCAGAGAATAAAACACAATGATTGGGTTATCCAGAAGAACCAGACAGCGTAATGTTAAGGGACATATGGAGAATACAGAGTAGTCTCTTGGACTGAGACTGCATTATCTGCAACTGCCTCTCAACCCCAATATTTAAAAAGGGCTCCAGGGGCGATCCGGGAAACTACAGACTGGTTAGCCTGACTTCAGTGCCAGGAAAAATAGTGGAAAGTGTTCTAAACATCAAAATCACAGAACATATAGAAAGACATGGTTTAATGGAAAAAAGTCAGCATGGCTTTACCCAAGGCAAGTCTTGCCTCACAAATTTGCTTCACTTTTTTGAAGGAGTTAATAAACATGTGGATAAAGGTGAACCGGTAGATGTAGTATACTTGGATTTTCAGAAAGCGTTTGACAAAGTTCCTCATGAGAGGCTTCTAGGAAAAGTAAAAAATCATGGGATAGGTGGCAATGTCCTTTCGTGGATTGCAAACTGGCTAAAAGACAGGAAACAGAGAGCAGGATTAAATAGACAATTTTCTCAGTGGAAGGGAGTGGGCAGTGGAGTGCCTCAGGGATCTGTATTGGGACCCTTACTTTTCAATATATTCATAAATGATCTGGAAAGAAATACGATGAGTAAGATAATCAAATTTGCAGATGATACAAAATTGTTCAGAGTAGTTAAATCAAATTGCAGGAAGACCTTGTGAGACTGGAAAATTGGGCATCAAAATGGCAGATGAAATTTAATGTGGATAAGTGCAAATTGATGCATATAGGGAAAAATAACCCATGCTATAGTTACACAATGTTAGGTTCCAAGAAAGAGATCTAGGCGTCATAGTGGATAACACATTGAAATCATCGGTTCAGTGTGCTGCGGCAGTCAAAAAAGCAAACAGAATGTTGGGAATTATTAGAAAGGGAATGATGAATAAAACGGAAAATGTCATAATGCCTCTGTATCGCTCCATAGTGAAGACCACACCTTGAATATTGTGTACAATTCTGGTCGCCGCATCTCAAAAAAAGATCTAATTGTGATGGAGAAGGTACAGAGAAAGGATACCAAAATGATAAGGGGAATGGAATAGCTCCCCTATGAGGAAAGACTAAAGAGGTTAGGACTTTTCAGCTTGGAGAAGAGACAGCTGAGGGGGGATATGATAGAGGTATTTAAAATCATGAGAGGTGTAGAACGGGTAGATGTGAATCGGTTATTTACTCTTTCGGATAATAGAAAGACTAGGGGCACTCCATGAAGTTAGCATGTGGCACATTTAAAACTAATCGGAGAAAGTTCTTTTTTACTCAACACACAATTAAACTCTGGAATTTATTGCCAGAGGATGTGGTTAGTGCAGTTAGTATAGCTGTGTTTAAAAAAGGATTGGATAAGTTCTTGGAGGAGAAGTCCATTACCTGCTATTAAGTTGACTTAGAAAATAGCCACTGCTATTACTAGCAACGGTAACATGGAATAGATTTAGTTTTTGGGTACTTGCCAGGTTCTTATGGCCTGGATTGGCCACTGTTGGAAACAGGATGCTGGGCTTGATGGACCCTTGGTCTGACCCAGTATGGCATGTTCTTATGTTCTAATTATCTGATTATTCTACAAAAGCCTCCAAAAAGTTTCTGGACTTGGAACACAGATTTGCTGCAATAGAGGGTCAAATGGTTATTGCAAATCAGGGTGCTACTAATATACAATCTGTATTAGAATCCAATATTAAGGATAGCTTGCTCTTAATAGTAGAATAGAACAGCTAGATAATGTAATGAGGCAAAAAAAATTAAGGTTTGTGAATTTCCCAAAAATTAGATTATCCCCAGTGGAATTGTTTAAAAAGTATATTGTTGAAATTTTACAGATTTCTCATGATAGAGAAATTAGGCTTTCCAAATATTACTATTTTCCTGAATTTAAATCTATTTGGAATAACGAGGGAGGTTATGATAACCTTGTTTTACATAATAGCCTTGACGTATCTGAGTTCCTACAGGACTCTCAAGATATCATATCTAAGAGAGCTACTCTTTTGGTTACCTTTATAACAGATATGGATAAGGATTTAATATTCAAGCAGTATTTTACAGTTAAATCTGTTTAATTATGTGGGCAAAACGTTTTTGTATACCCAGTAGAGGTGGGAATCGTGTGATCGATCGTCTTAACGATCAATTTTGGCTTGGGGGGGGAGGGAAATCTTATCGTCGTGTTTTGTTTTTTTTTAAAAATCGTTAAAAATCATAAATCGGGGGGGGCGCTCTCGAGCAGCGACCAAGATGGCCGCTTAACCATCGCGCTCCACCAGACTTCGCTAGCATTCTTGGAATAATCCCCTTTTACCTTCTTTATTTTTTGGTATTGCGGACGAATGCGAATAAGCCGACATGTCTGTACCCAAATCGGGGAAAATTGAAGCAGCGTTCGCGGCGGTTTTGGGCTCAAAACGTGCCAAACCGGATCCCCCAACACCGGAGAAACTCGCCGCGCAAAAAAGTATGGCGTCTGCTGAACTTGTTCTCGTCGAGCTTAAGCAATTAAAAGAAATGCTCCAGCTTAATACGGATGCAACCACAGCCATAAGATCTGATTTGCAAGCTGTCTCTCAGCAAATGGCACACTTTCAGATCCGGCTGGATGACGTGGAAGCTCAGACTTCTTCTTTGCTGCTTACGACCTCGACTATCCCTAAACTTCGACAAGATATGGAGCAAATGCAAGCAGAAATAGAAGACCTATCTAATCGAAATAGAAGAAACAACTTGCGGATACTGGGGGTGCCGGAAGGCACTGAAGGCAACGACGCTATAGCCTTTTTACAGCAACTTATCCCGGCGTGTCTTAAGCTAAAATTCGACAAGCCCTTTGAAATTGAAAGGGCGCATAGGATCCCAACTAGGCCGCTACGAGATGCCACTCGTCCAAGGCCTCTCATATTTAAAGTGCTGCGACACCCGCATACTCTGCTCATCCTCACAGCGGCGAAAAATCAAGCGCCTATTAATTATAAAGGTAACACAATTCTTTTTGTCCCAGATTTCGCTAAAGCCACTGCAGCTAAACGGAAAGGTTTTCTTGCGCTTAGGCCCCGTCTCAGAAATATGGGTGCACAATATGGCCTACTATATCCGGCCCAAATGAAAATCACCTACCGCAACCACACACAAATTTTTCACAGCCCAGCTGCGCTAGAAGACTTTCTACACACCCAGGACCAACCCTCAGAAATGGTAACTTGAAAAGGTTATAGTTACAAATTGGTATCCGTTTTTCTACATGCGCTGCTGAACGCAGCATTTGTATACCGGCTCTTTTTGGTTGTATATATTACCCTCCGCAAAAGTCGGAGTTCAGCTACTTTTCTTTGAGAACCCTTTATATGCTAACTTCACTCTCATTTTCAGAGAGTAGCCGGAGGTAGTTATTTCTTTTAATTTTTTGATTCTGTGTTTTGGGAAATGGTCGACTTTTATATATCCTTTTTCTATTTTATTTTTCCTGAAACATCTCCCACCTAACAAGGGGTTTAAACCAGATTATTTGTCGTCATAAGTCTGGAGGAAACTGATTGGTTATTGGGACCTCTGGCACTACGAGAGGCTCATATGCAACTAATAGCCTGTATGGCTTTGTTATCAGTCTTTTTTGGGCTGGTCATTTTTGTTTATTTTTCTTTTTCTGGACGACTTTTCTGGACTTTTTCTAATGTTCTTTCTCTCTTCACCTTGCGATTATCGCCAGTATCACCAGACTATTTGACCTGGCTCCCCTGCTACCTAACGCGAAGATTCCAACTTTTCTCATGGCGACTAACATTAATGAGATTACTGTCATCTCTCTGAACGTCAACGGCTTTACACACCAGATCAAAAGGAAAAAAATCCTGACCTATTTACAATCACTCCATGCTGACATCGCGCTCCTCCAAGAGACTCACCTTACTTCTTTGGAGTCAAGCAAACTCAAACAGCAATGGGTGGGCCAAGTCCTCTATAGTCCCGCTATTCATAAGAAAAGGGGCACTGCTATCCTTCTACATAAGAGATTGGACGCACAAATCCTACACAGCTCTGCAGACTGTGAGGGCCGATGGACTATGCTTCAGATACAGATAGCACAGCATAAATATACTGTGTTAAACCTATATGCGCCTAATGCAGATACCCCGGATTTTTTTCATCAGCTGTTCACTCAACTGCTTAATATGCCTCTAGCACCTATTATAATAGGAGGGGACTTTAATCAGGTTTTAGATCCCTTTCTAGACCGGACTACAAAATTGAAGCCGACGATTTCTAGATCCAGCAAACTTTTATTATCATTACTACACTCACATGGCTTATCAGACCCGTGGCGTTTACTGCATCCCACGACTAAAGACTATACCTTTTTTTCTGCTCCTCACAACGTTTATTCAAGGATAGATTTTTTCCTAATCTCGAAACAGCTTGTCCCTGCATTAAAAGCAGCCTCCATTCATCCCATTCTGATCTCTGACCATGCTGCGATTCAACTTACATTTAAACTTCTTTCTCCAGTCCCTACAGAGCATCGCTGGCGTTTCAATTCTTCACTCTTGTCTGACACTTCCTTTATTTCTAAATTCAAGGCCATATCGAAGAATATTTTCGATTCAATTCTACCCCAGATGTGTCTCCAGCTACCTTATGGCAAGCTTTCAAGGCTACGATTAGAGGCTCCATAATCAGTCATTCTATCAGTCTCAGAAAATCCTATCAAGCTACTTTATCTGCACTTCAGCAAGAAGTGGAACGACTTGAACACAAACATATTGAGGATCCCACTCTGACCACCCTTACGGCTTTGTTAAGAGCACGATATAGCTACAATCAACATTTAAGTTCTCAAGTTCAACTCCACCTGAGTCGCACAAAAGCGACCTACTATGCTGAAAATAACAAGTGCGGACATCTCCTAGCCTCATATCTTAAGAAACGCCAGGAGAGGAAACGCATAGACATGGTGCTGTCTACCTCCAAGGCGCCTCTGACATCCGATGCAGACATCCTACATGAATTTCGATCTTTTTATGATACTCTCTACCAATCGGAAGCCGACTCCTCAGCGGAATCTATTCAGAAGTTCCTGGCGAACATTTCCCATCCAGCTCTTACATCATCTCAAATCTCCTCATTGGAAATGCCTTTCACTATTGAGGAAGTTTCTGCAGCTATTACATCGCTCTCCAGCGGTAAGGCCCCGGGCCGGATGGACTTTCTTCTGACTTTTACCATGCGTTTAAATCAATGATTGCTCCTCATTTACATCACTATTTTTCTTCGATTCTCTCTTCTCCAGATGGTCTTACTAGCTTTACTGAGGCATGTATCATAGTTCTTCCAAAGCCGGGAAGAGACCCCTCGGTTATCTCTAACTATCGACCAATATCGCTATTGAATGCAGATTACAAAATTTTTGCTAAAATCCTAGCGATTCGTTTATCCAAAGTCCTGCCCTCTATTGTACATCCGGATCAATCTGGATTTGTAAAAGGTCGGTTGATAGCTAACAATTCTCGCATGTTTTTTCATATATTAGAACAAGCACCCACATTGACAACCCCGGCAGTGGCCGTATCATTAGATGCAGAAAAGGCATTCGATCGTGTCGAATGGCCTTTTCTTTGGGCTACTCTCCAGTGGTTTGGCTTTGGCCCGACTTTTCTCTCCTGGGTTCAAACTTTATATACCTCTCCCTCGGCTTTTCTTTTTATCAACACTCACTCATCTGCGCCTTTTCTTTTACACAGAGGTACCCGCCAAGGTTGCCCTCTGTCTCCCCTTCTTTTTAACCTGGCTTTGGAACCACTATTACTATCCATTAGACAAGCAACACATGTACAAGGATTTGAGTTAGGAGGTGAAATGTTTAAACTATCAGCTTATGCAGACGATGTTCTCCTGTTTCTTACTAATCCTGAGCTGTCCCTCCCCTCCCTATTTGCTCTTATTTCCAGCTATTCTCTCATTTCTGGCTACAAGATTAATTGGCATAAGACTGAGCTGCTCCCTTTAAATTCCCAAGGTGCCCTATTAAAATTGGCTCAACTTCCTATACAAACTGTTAAGAGTGGGCTTAAATATTTAGGTATCCGTTTTCAAATGGATTCTAATTTAACTGTTACTCATTGCGAGGAAACCACCATTCAAACACTTCGTGACGCATTGATAGCATGGTCCCCTTTGCATTTGACTTGGTGGGGGAGACTAGACTCTATTAAAATGGTTCTTGCCCCACGGATTATGTATATTCTATCTATGGTTCCCATATTTTTCTCTAGTAACTTCTATAAACAGATTGACCGCCTGCTTACCAGATTTCTTTGGAAAGATAAACCCCCCAGAATAGCATTATCTAAATTGAAGCTAGCTAATACACATGGAGGTGTAAATTTCCCTGATTTTTACACTTATCACCAAGCCTACATGTTACAACAAGGTTCTCACTATTTTAATACTGATAGTCCTTCATCTGTTCCCCCTAGATGGCTTTCTATAGAACGGGTGTTAATATCTCCTGCTCCCATGAAATATTTTCCGGGAGTTCCATTGTCGTATTCTGTTAAACTTAATCCTATAATAAGGTCCTTACATAGAGCGATGATAGAATTTGATAAGATGCGATCCCCTACTTTGCCTCCTTGGACTGACTCAATTTATGCTCCGCTTTGGCATAACCCCAAAATAAAAATAGATAATCATACCATCAGCTGGCCAGCATGGCAAAGGTGTGGGTTGTGGTTTTTGACATCCATCTTTCAGAATAATAAATTACTCCCCTTTGACCAGTTGCGCATTAGATTTGGTTTACCCACATCTCAATATTATGCTTGGCTGCAATTACAGCACGTTTTTCAAGATATTTCTACCTCGGCTCTCTCATCGCAAGCTGAACCTGCTTTACTGTCCTTTTTTTCATTGTATGGGGACCAGGGCCATCTTGCATCCAGGCTGTACAGACACATCAAGAGCTGTTTAGTGCAGACATCCTCTTCTGGGGTACAATCATATTGGATGACTACTCTTCACACACAATTACTCCCCAGTCAATGGCAATACCTTTGGCAGAAATCGATACGAATCTCGCTCTCCTCGAGCTTAACTCAGACGGCTTATTTTATTATGCATAGAGCAGTGTGGACTCCGTGGAAATTACACAGGGCTGGATTAGTACAATCTCACGCTTGTTGGTCATGTCAAGAAGGCAATGGTTCACTTACTCATATGTTGTATTCTTGCCCCATAGTGCACAAATTCTGGAGACAAATCTGGTCTATCATTTCAGACATTTTATCGCTTACATGTCCCTTGACCTTTTCCTTGGTCATTTTGCGAAGTAATGATCCTTCCATCCATCTAACTAATGCTCACAGCAAATTGTTAGATTTTCTGTTATTGGTTGCCTTGCATAATGTCATGACCAACTGGAAGAATAGCAACTCCCTTTCCGAACATATGTGGTGGAACTCCATATGCCTCTATATTAAATATGAGAAGGCTATGGCTCTCAAATTTCATAGGCTTGCATCCTGGTGTCAGGTGCGGAAGCCGGTTGATGACTACCTTTCTATGTTAAATATGGTAGCTGGGTAGCCTTAGTACATCCATTATCATTTTCAAGTCGCATATAGTCATAATGTCCATGGTAGTTGGTTCTTCCTCCTACCTTCAGCTACGGTGATTTGTTTCTTTCTCTTTTTCCACTCTTTTCTTTCTTCTCTTTTTCTACTTTTTATGTTTTGTTTTATCATTTTTATACAATATACTATGAGGGACACACTTGAGCTTTGTTCATTGAATTGACTATTGTGCATATTTGTTATATCTTTTTATATTATGTAAGATGTCCAATTGGTATGTGTGTTGCCTCTTAATAAAAACATACTTAAACTAAAAAAAAAATCATAAATCGGGAGAGGGTGGGAAAACCGGCACACCAAAAAAACCCTAAAACCCACCCCAAACCTTTAAAAGAAATCCCCCACCCTCCCGAACCCCCCCAAAATGTTTTAAATTACCTGGGGTCCAGTGGGGGGGTCCCAACGTGATCTCCCTCTCTCTCTCTGGCCACGGCTGTGTTGAGAAATGGCGCCGGTGGCCATTTGCCCTTATCATGTGACAGGGCAAAGGTAGCGCCGGCGCCATTTTGTTTCCTGGCTCCCGACGTCACGCCTGCTGGAGATCGCCCCTGGACCCCCGCTGGACCCCCAGGGACTTTTGGCCAGCTTGGGGGGGACCTCCTGACCCCCACAAGACTTGCCAAAAGTCCAGCGGGGGTCCGGGAGCGAGCTCCTGCACGCAGGCCATATTGCCAATCTTCAAAATGGCGCCAGTGCTACCTTTGCCCTCACTATGTCATACGGGCAACGGGGGCATTTGTATTGTATCGTGAACTCTAACAATTTTGGACGATTTAAAAATTATCTGACGATAATTTTAATCGTTCAAAAACGATTCACATCCCTAATACCCAGATGTCTCTCGTGAAACACAATTTCGTTGAAGAATGTTTCCCATCTCATAGATGTTATGTTATGGGACCGCTAGGAGAGTGATCCAAACTTGAGGAGATTGTGTGCCCTTGGGCCTCAGTACGATCCCAGACAAATCCAAGACAGCACCGAGGGTTGGAGAGGCGTGTCCCAGCATGAGCGAAGACAAAGTTTTACCCTCTGCCGGACCTGCATGCTTCTGGAAAGCCAACAACACTATGGGCCTCATTTTCCAATATTGCATGCGATACCAAAAAGGGGTGTAACTTATGCTAATAAGCATGTGTATTGCAAATTGCGATAACAGCTATGCAACACACTCTTAGCGCAAGTTGCGCTATTAACCCAATTTGCGCTACATTGCCATTATATATTGTGGTTCATGATGTTTCCGGACAGCCTCTTTCAGTATGCTGCAGGCTAGGGGGGAGGGCGAGGGAGACAGAGAGAGAGAGAGACAGACTTGCTATAGTGCCTTCTCCCTAGACAGGTATTTGTATCCCTATGGGAGGCCCACCTAGTAACTCGAGGTGGGTATTAGGTATGAGTGTAGGGGGTTGGGGGCCACTTTGACATTCAACATGAGACGTATGAACAGAACAGTGGTCTCTTGTGAAGATTTGCTGGCCTTCGGAGTGAGGAAACTCACTCCAAGATGAGATTTGGGCAATGTTCTCTCCACCTAGCTTGATGGACTCTCTACCTGGGTAACATCAAGCTAGGTGGAGAGAACATTGCCCAAATCTCATCTTGGAGTGAGTTTCCTCACTCTGAAGGCCAGCAAATCTTCACAAGAGACCACTGTTCTGTTCGTACGTCTCATGTTGAATGTCAAAGTGGCCCCCAACCCCCTACACTCATACCTATCCCCACCTCGAGTTACTAGGTGGGCCTCCCATAGGGATACAAATACCTATCTAGGGAGGAGACACTATAGCAAGGAACTGGTGCGCTCTCTCGCTCTCTCGCTCTCTCTCTCTCTTGCAGCATACTGAAACAGGCTGCCCGGAAACATCGTGAACCGTGATAAACCTTTACCGGCCTCTAGCGCACAATGTAATGCAAATGAAAGAGGTGTAGTTATTGGCCGCGTTAGGAGCCACGCTAACACTGCGGCACATGATAAATCCTCCCTACTTACATTTGCTCCGCCCCAACTCTGCCCCCTGAATACAAAATTAAAAATTTGCATTTGCAAATCGCGTTAACAGCTGTTAGCGCGATTTGCGGAATTATCACCCGCGGTAACTCCTTGGAAAATGACCCCCTATATTGGTTAGTGAACAGTCCTCCAACCATTCCTAGCCCTTTCAGACCTGCTGCTAGGTATCAGCAAGAAGCAGCAGGCCAGACTGAGGATGAGGGCAGACAAAGGCCTTGTGACCGAGGAGACTCATGATGAGGCGAGAAAACTCTGGAAGTGGATGAGGAACTTGGAAGACTCTTGGACGAGAGAGAAGCTTGTAAGGTTCAGATATTGGCACTGTCTCTCAGGGTGCCCTACACAGTCCACCCCCAGGACTGGTCGCGGACCACCCTGTCCCACTACGCACCCTACACAACCTGAAGAGGCTGGTCACAGACCACGCGGAGAGCAAGACAAGCGCAGGAAGTGAATCCAGCTGAAACGAGACTCCAATGACGAGGTAAGGTGTCATCTGGAGAACCACAGGAGCTGGAGGAACAAGAGGACTCAGAAGCACAAGAAGGGATTCCAGCTGGGACGAGACTCCAATGACGAGGCAAGGTGTCATCTGGAGAACCACAGGAGCTGGAGGATCCGGAGGACTTGAAACAGATGAAGGAGGAGAGAAACCTCAAAACATCAGGAAGCCTGGAACATCAGGAAGGCTGGACTGGGAACCTCAGAACATGATGACATGGAACATCAGGAAGCCACCGGAAGCAATGAAGCCTCAGGAAGCACGACAAGACATGGAGCTCCAACGAAAAACGAAGACCTGATGGAGCTCTGGAAGACAGGAACTTCCAGGGACAAGTAACTCCAATGCAAGGCAAGGCAGAAGTATTGGAAAAGCCCTTTATAGGGCTGAGACAGGAAACAGTCATCAGGTGGGGCCCAGGGCATATCCGGCCATGGGCCCTTTAAATCTTGTGAGGAGATGCGCCCGCCTTAGGAACAGGAAGCAGGAAGTTGTGCAGGACCATGGCCAGCAGCCATGCTGTTGCTAATGCCGAAGAGTAGGGCGGGGCCAGGAACAGGCACAGCATTGTAGCAGCTCTCAAGCCACAGAGGGCAGACTGAGGAGCAGCTCCAGCCACAAGGAAGACCGGGGACTGCTGCCTCCAGGCCATGGGACAGGCAGAGAGAAGGTAAGAGGCTGCCCAAGAGGGCAGAATCACAACAATAGACAGCGTGAGGTTTTTTCCTCGGGGCTACCTTTTTTCCTTAAGTTTTCCTCCAAGTGTTTAATAACCTCTGAAGGGAAATCATATGTGTTCCTTGATCCAGTTCATCTGGAGACTTTTCTGAATGATAAATCTTCAGTGAATAATGAACATCTAGTTATTAGCAGGGAATAGTAGTCAAATGGAAGAATATACAGCTGCTATGACTAAGATATATTTTGTTTTCTGTATTTGCCTCTGATATCCTCCAAGATGTGGACTTGAATTCTACTTATATTTAGTGAAAATCTTAAAAATGTGTTATTGTGAAAGTATTTCTTTCAGTATAAGCAAAATATGCCTTTTCTTTGTTTATTCATATAAATGATAAATAATCAATAAAAATAAAATTATAACAAATAAAAAAAAAAGGCAAGGGAAAAAAAGGAAAAGAAAATGGGTACTCCTAAAGATGAAATCAGGAAGCCAGTGAGACTGGGTTCCAGTACTTCCAACAGGAACTGTATCTTAGGAAGTGGAACATAAAAGAGAGTGGTGGACAACCTCAGATATGGGAGTGGGAAGAATGCTAAATCATGCAAGGTCTCCCTGGTTGCAAAGAAAAGACTGAAGTCAGAAACATTGGAAGGTTGACCAGGGAGAGGGAAGAACAAGTCTATTAAACTCCAACAAGTTGACTTTGTGGGAAAAGTGAGACTGGGGCTTTGAGGCAGCCTAGTATTCCTCCTTTTTTTTTTTTTTTTTGGTGTTGGAGATTTATGCACTTGGTTGTATATTTCCACTTGAAAGTGGGGCCACTACCAAGTCAGAGAGTCAAGGCTAGGACAGTGGAAATAAGAAATGTATTGTCAAGTAACATCCAGGAGGAGGCTGGAAGCTGCAGAGAGCTCTGAATAGCTGAATGGTACACCTCACAATGATTGAACATTCTTGAAGACAGCAAAGAATCAATTATTTTTTTATGCCAATAGGATTAAAAAATAGAGTCAGAGAAATTTACAGCAGATAAGGCTCATCCCATCTGCCAATTCCTGATGCCCTACCATGGAGCCTACCGGATCTCAGGTTTTTCACTCACTTCTAGTTATTTGATTTGTTTTCTATTTTTTCAGTCACTTCAAAGTGGATTACACTCAGGTACTGTCTCCAATGATGCTCTGCTTATCCCATCATTAATGCTCTATCAAGATATATATTTGAGGAATATGTTTTCAAACTGGAAAATGTATATTATTTTTTGGGTTAGATTTGCAATATTAATGGCAAAGCCAAACTGGAATATAACATCTGTACTGTGCCAGCACTAATTTCTACATTGACTATACCATTTTATACTGATTCCATAGATCAGTGAGAAGATATTCAACCATGTATTAGTTATCCTTTTTTTTTTTTGCCTTAAGTGTACATCATATTTGTTTACATTTATTTTCCATGTCCCGTTAGTTCTTTTAGTAAAGTTTTCTCTACATATATGCTGGTGTACATCATTAACCCAAGGGAAACTTCTAGACTGGCCTTTTCAGTAGTTTTTTTCAGAGTATTCTGTATTCTAGCTATATAAACAATATCCCTTGCAGTTAATGACAACTGTCAAAACAAGCTTTAATTGGTCATATTTAATTCATGGTGGCGAGTACGTGCCCATAGATTCATATTTCAAAACACAAACAGCTTATGCTAATATTATTCACTGTCCAGCTGCTGTGTTTATAGTGCCCTACAGAATTTGTCAAAGTCAAAGAACTAATACTTTAAAGTATTCAAACTAAATGCTTTTATCTTGTTAGATCTGACTAGTGATTTCATGCTATTACTGCTACTGCCAGCTTCCTATGGTTGTTTTATTTGGCATGGAGGCCAACCAAAGCAAACTTGCTTGTTCTGGGGTCTGTTTATGAACCCTGATATTTTCAAGATTGTGAAATGTATATTAGTTTGACTTTACTGGATAGATGTTCCATAAAGAAACTAACATATTATTATAGAATACATTTATCCCCTCCAATATCTCGCAGCACATTAAAGATGAGAAATCAATATTTGGGTTGTGGAATAATTTTATAAAATATATAAATAGCTATACATGATATCATTTGCATCGTACAATGTTTATTTATTTAAAAACTTTTCTATACCGTTGCTAAGTTTAAATACCATCGCAACGGTTTATATGTAGGCACATATTTAATGTAGGTAAGTGTACTATAGTACATTCTAACAGGTGCCGTCAACGGTTCGGTTACAATATATCATTAGACATAGTTATTTAGCTAAGTAGTTCATGACCAATTGTACCAAGGTACTTACACGGGTAGTTTTATCACACATAGTTTTATAGTTAAGCTTATTGTGGTGTAGAGTTCATAGACTAATCTACTGTAAAGTTCTAAGTACCCTGGGTCGGTGCCTTTCTGTCTTTTCCTGAATAATTTCTCTCTATTCTCTCGTCTCTTTGTAAAATTGCTTGTTTAAAAAGCCATGTTTTAAAACTTTTATCAGTTAATTGAATCCATGCTTTGCTCTTCCACATGGGATGGGTATTTACCCACTTTCACACGGCCTTATCATGATATACTTCCCCTACTATTGTTATACCCTGGGTCAGATAGGAAACACAGAGCCTTACAAAAAAATGGCACTGGTTGCACTGACTGAAGGTGCCCAAGTTATGTCACTTTTAAAGTTAGGACCCAGGGCAGAAGTGAATCGGTTTCACTCCTGTTCTTAAGGATATGAGAAGAAACCAGGAAAGGGTTAATTGAGAGCCCAGGGTGGGAGCTCCCCAGCTGTAGCAAATTTAAACAGGGGGATGTGAGAGGTTCAGACCTGATTACGTTTATGGGTCAGGAGTGGGGCTCAGAGGGGCACTTTGAGGCTCTCCAGGCAAGTTTTGACCCCAGCTTCAACTGAGGCAGTTTGGGAGAGTGGCTGAGGGCCATGGGCGACCTTTTGCTTCTAGGGCATTTTTTTTTCAATGTTTTTGTTGTTGTTGTTGTTGTTGGTTCAGCAAACAAACCAAACCCAAAAAGCATTAAACAAACCAAAAAATGAAACCTCCCAAATACAAAAAGCAAACAAATTTGGGACTGCACATCTATACTGTCTACCTCTTTACATGCTGTACTCAATTGGACTTTGAGACTTTGCACTATCCTGGTTTTTTTCTTACCTCACCTTTGTACTAATACAGTATCCTCTGGTGATAATTCCTCCACCATTATTCCACTACTGGTCGGTGTATTTCAAGGCTCTGTTCTGGGCCACTTTCTCTTTTCTGTCTACAGTTCTGCTTTCAGCACTCTGATCTCCTCCCATGGTTTTCAGTACTACTTTTATTCTAAGGACTCCCAGATCTACCTCTCTACACCAGAAATGTCACCACTAATAAGGTACAAATTTATCTTGACCTTAAACTTATCATAACGAAGATGGAGATTCCTGTTTACACCCACAAAGCAACTGTCTTCTCCCCTCTTTTTATGTCTCCCTGTATGGCACTCTCATCCTCCCAGGGCTCTTGGCCAGTAACTTTGGAGGCATCTTTCCTTCCTCTCTCTCTTTCTCTACACACATCAAATGCACCACTAAAGTGTGTTGATTCCTCCTCTAAAATATTGTTAAAATCTGTCCCTTTCTGAGCATGCTAACAAAACATTCATCCACTCTCTTATCAATTCCCACTTCGACAATTGCAACTCGATCTTTGCTGGCCTCCTGCTGAACCATCTGTTTCCATTGGAATCGACTCGAAATTCAATTGTACAACTTATCTATCTTCAATCTTGCTATGAATATGTAACACCCCCCCCCCCTTTCAAGTCACTGCATTGGCTTCCTATCCACTTCCGCATATAGTTCAAGCTTCTCTCACTCACTTACAAATACATCACTCTGCAACCCCTCAATACCTGTCTTCTCTTCTCTCTCCTTACACTCTACCTCACGAACTTTGTACATCGGGCAAGTTGTGCTTCCCTGTCTCCTTCTCCACTGCCTTTTTTAACCTGTTTTTATAATACTAAGAACATTGCTACAATAAATGCATTTCTCACAGTCTTTTATGTGCTGTATGGTTGTCTTGACTAGATTGTAAGCTCCATGGAACAGGGACTGTCTCTTATGTGTGTCTGTTCAGTGCTGCCTATGTTTAGTAGCACTTTAGAAATGATAAATAATAGTAGTAGTAGCAGTAGAAACATAGCAAGATAAAAACATATAAAATGAGAACAGGTAGGGACTGGGACTGTAACACACATCCAGTGTAGCTATTTGCAATCTGACATTCCTTCATTTCTTTGCCTTTATGAATCTTTTGTGCTTCTCCCATGCTTTCCTGAAGTTAGTTTCCATTTTGTCTAGCATTTCCCTTGGGTGTCCATTCTTTTTTTTTGTAAATTGCATTTTTATTTTGAGAATCATTTATAGCAATTACATCCTCAATCACAAGTCTCAATCTTTACATATTTGAGATGTTATGCAAAAGATAAGCATTACAAACAATACAACCCCTCACACCCCAATTATACCACTTACAACTAGTAGGGCCTAATGTACTTTATACAATCTTTTATATCCTAATAATACTCTTAACATATATCAGATAGGCAAGAGTGAAAATCGTGAACTATACAATGTTATATATTTTAGGTGTTCCTACTTTCCATTTAAAAAATGGGTCCCAAACCTTGTAAAATTGAGATAGCTGATGATTCTTAGTCACTGTTAACATATAGAAAATATGCCTCTCAAGTCTATCAATAATATTTATCATAGTTGGATATCATTTAATTTCCAAAGTAGTGCTAGTTCACAACAAGTGGATAAAATAATTAGATGAACCAGAGACCAATTATAGACAGATATATCAAAGACATGTATGGTGGTCAGAGGCATGTGCTGCCCTATTACTTTATCTATAAAAGTGAATACTGCCGCCCAAAACTGAGCTATACTGGGGCACTCCCACCACGTGAAAAAAGGTACCCCTTCCCCCACATTGTTTCCAGCATAGATCTTCTTTACCGGGGTAGAGCTTATTCAATCGAACTGGCGTGAGGTGCCATCTCATTAATATCTTATAGCTGTTTTCGGTCAGGGTTGCTGAGACTGAGCTCCATTTCATATTTAGATATATTAATTCCCACTCATCACTCATCAAATGCTTCCCCAGATCTTTTCCCCAGGCTCTACATGCAGAGCTTGGGATCGTAAAGCATTGCTAAGAAACCCATAAAGGTTAGAGATCATAGCAGCCGTAGTTTCAACGAGATTGCACCAATGTTCTAATTGTGTTCTACCCATTCCTAAATCCTCATCCACCTTTTCTGCAACCATAAAATGGCATAATTGTGAATAAGAATTCCCATAGATTATATTTCTCTCATAATTCCAAAAAGGACAGATGCTCTGTAGCCCCCATTGTTTATCAAAGCTTATTATCCCTTTTGCTATCCAAGTATTAAACTATTGCTGAGAAAGTCCTGAAAGGAATCTAACATTGTGATTAATTGCTGTGTTAAAGAAATAACATACAAAGTGGATTTTCCATCACTTCCACAGCAGCAGAGTATGCTTGGTGGTTGGAGGCATGTTCACTTCCTGCCTCCAGGTGTTTGCCAGACCTTAACCCAGGAGGGGCATACATCCCACCAGTGCTTGCTCCACGTGAACCTAGCTTTTCGGCTCTCTTTTCCTATGCCAGTCCATGATTGCTCGCAGCTGTGTTGCTACAAAATACTATTTGAGGTTCGGTGCCCCCAACCACCCTGGAGTTTACATTGGTACATCACTGATCTTGCTATCCTCCGTGGTTTGCACTTCCAAATGAAGGCAAATATGCATCGTTGCCAACTCTTAAGAATAGAAGATGAAATAGGAATGGGGAGTGATTGAAGAAAATAATTCAGTCTAGGGAGAATATTCATTTTGACCAAGGCTATTCACTCAAACCATGACAAATTATAAGGAGCCCAAGTTTCAAGGTCCCTGTTGATTGCCTGCCAGAGAAGTTTATAATTTAAATCAAACAAGTCTTTATGGGTAGAAATCTCTTGTGTGTCGGGGAAGACTATAGTGATAGGGGTATACTACCGTCCACCTGGTCAAGATGGTGAGACGGTCAGAGAAATGCTAAGAGAAATTAGGGAAGCTAACCAAATTGGTAGTGCAGTAATAATGGGAGACTTCAATTACTGAGTACAAATAGTGCAGGTGAATGTTCAATCCAGGATTGAACATTCACCTGCACTATTTGTACTCTGTGATATCGCTTAAGGTGCAGTACCTGCTCATTGTGGTTTCTTGGTCTTGGAGACTTCAATTACTCCAATATTGACTGGGTAAATGTATCATCGGGTCACGCTAGAGAGATAACATTCCTGGATGGAATAAATGATAGCTTTATGGAGCAATTGGTTCAGGAACCGACGAGAGAGGGAACAATTTTAGATCTAATTCTCAGTGGAGCACAGGACTTGGTGAGAGAGGTAATGGTGGTGGGGCCGCTTGGCAATAGTGATCATAATATGATCAAATTTGATTTAATGACTGGAAGAGGAACAGTGTGCAAATCCAAAGCTCTCGTGCTAAACTTTCAAAAGGGAAACGTTGATAAAATGAGAAAAATTGTTAGAAAAAAACTGAAAGGAGCAGCTACAAAAGTAAAAAATGTCCAAGAGGCGTGGTCATTGTTAAAAAATACCATTGTGGAAGCACAGTCCAGATGTATTCCACACATTAAGAAAGGTGGCAAGAAGGCAAAATGATTACCAGCATGGTTAAAAGGAGAGGTGAAAGAAGCTATTTTAGCCAAAAGATCATCATTCAAAAATTGGAAGAAGGAGCTAACAGAAGAAAATAGGATAAAGCATAAACGTTGGCAAGGTAAATGTAAGACATTGATAAGACAGGCTAAGAGAGAATTTGAAAAGAAGTTAGGCAAAAATACACAGTAAAAACTTTTAAAAATATATCTGAAGCAGAAAGCCTGTGAGGGAGTCAGCTGGACCGTTAGATGATCAAGGGGTTAAAGGGGCACTTAGAGAAGATAAGGCCATCGCGGAAAGATTAAATGATTTCTTTGCTTCAGTGTTTACTGAAGAGGATGTTGGGGAGGTACTCGTAATGGAGAAGGTTTTCATGGGTAATGATTCAGATGGACTGAATCAAATCACGGTGAACCTAGAAGATGGCCTGATTGACAAACTGAAGAGTAGTAAATCACTTGGACCAGATGGTATACACGCCAGAGTTCTGAAGGAACTAAAAAATGAAATTTCAGACCTATTAGTAAAAATGTGTAACTTATCATTAAAATCATCCATTGTACCTGAAGACTGGAGGATAGCAAATGTAACCCCAATATTTAAAAAAGGCTCCAGGGGCGATCCGTGAAACTACAGACCAGTTAGCCTGACTTCAGTGCCAGGAAAAATAGTGGAAAGTGTTCTAAACATCAAAATCACAGAACATATAGAAAGACATGGTTTAATGGAACAAAGTCAGCATGGCTTTACCCAGGGCAAGTCTTGCCTCACAAATCTGCTTCACTTTTTTGAAGGAGTTAATAAACATGTGGAAAAAGGTGAACCAGTAGATATAGTATACTTGGATTTTCAGAAGGCGTTTGACAAAGTTCCTCATGAGAGGCTTCTAGGAAAAGTAAAAAGTCATGGGATAGGTGGCGATGTCCTTTCGTGGATTGCAAACTGGCTAAAAGACAGGTAACAGAGAGTAGGATTAAATGGACAATTTTCTCATTGGAAGGGAGTGGACAGTGGAGTGCCTCAGGGATCTGTATTGGGACCCTTACTTTTCAATATATTTATAAATGATCTGGAAAGAAATACGAGTGAGATAATCAAATTTGCAGATGACACAAAATTGTTCAGAGTAGTTAAATCACAAGCAGATTGTGATAAATTGCAGGAAGACTTTGTGAGATTGGAAAATTGGGCATCCAAATGGCAGATGAAATTTAATGTGGATAAGTGCAAGGTGATGCATATAGGGAAAAATAACCCATGCTATAATTACACAATTTTGGGTTCCATATTAGGTGCTACAACCTAAGAAAGAGATCTAGGTGTCACAGTGGATAACACATTGAAATTGTCGGTTCAGTGTGCTGTGGCAGTCAAAAAAGCAAACAGAATGTTGGGAATTATTAGAAAGGGAATGGTGAATAAAACGGAAAATGTCATAATGCCTCTGTATCGCTCCATGGTGAGACCGCACCTTGAATACTGTGTACAATTCTGGTCGCCGCATCTCAAAAAAGATATACTTGTGATGGAGAAGGTACAGAGAAGGGCTATCAAAATGATAAGGGGAATGGAACAAGTCCCGTATGAGGAAAGACTAAAGAGGTTAAGACTTTTCAGCTTGGAGAAGAGACGACTGAGGGGGGATATGATAGAGATGTTTATTTTATTTATTTATTTATTTGCATTTCTTATATACTGGCATTCGTGATGGGAGTCGCATCATGCCAGTTTACAATAAACAGGGTGTGACAAAAGGATAAATACTTAAAAACACTTAACATTAACATGTGATAGAATATGAAGATAGCAGTTACAATAAAACAGGGACATAATGCAACTTGGATTATAGAGAAGGTGAAAGAGAAATTAACAATGAGCTAAAAAAGAAAGGTCTGGAACGGGTAGATGTGAATCGGTTATTTACTCTTTCGTATAGTAGAAAGACTAGGGGGTACTCCATGAAGTTAGTATGGGGCACATTTAAAACTAATCGGAGAAAGTTCTTTTTTACTCAACGCACAATTAAACTCTGGAATTTGTTGCCAGAGGATGTGGTTAGTGCAGTTAGTATAGCTGTGTTTAAAAAAGGATTGGATAAGTTCTTGGAGAAGTCCATTACCTGCTATTAAGTTCACTTAGAGAATAGCCACTGCCATTAGCAATGGTAACATGGAATAGACTTAGTTTTTGGGTACGTGCCAGGTTCTTATGGCCTGGATTGGCCACTGTTGGAAACAGGATGCTGGGCTTGATGGACCCTTGGTCTGACCCAGTATGGCATTTTCTTATGTTCTTATGTTCTTAAGCCATCATAGCGATTACTGATCCATATCCCCAAATATTTAATACTACTCTTGGCCTATTTGAAAGGAAAGGTTCTTTTCAACACCGGTAACTGTTCCTCTAGAACTGTTAGATTAAGCACTTCAGATTTAACAAGGTTTAACTTGAATCCAGACCCCTGGCTAAAGGCCTCTAGTGCCCCCACAGCTGTGTTCAATGATGTCTCTGGCTTCGTCAAAATGAATAAGATATGGTCTGTGAAGAGAGAGATTTTGTACTCCTCTTCCCCTACTCGAACCCCCTCTATCTCAGCAGACCTTCTAATACACTTCGCCAGCTGCTCCAAAAACAGAGCAAACAATAGGGGAAATAGTGGACATTAGAGATGTGCATTTGTTTTTGCCAAATTGAAAAATTTCAATGAAATTTTCCAATTCGACATGTTTCGCGGAGCCCAAAAAATAATCGGGATTTTCCCATTTTTTCGTGAAAAATCATTTTTTGGGTTAGTACATGCTAACTCCCATTAGCATGCACTAACAAAAAGTAACAAAATCCTAACGGTTTTTGTTCGTGTGCACTAATGGGAGTTAGCGTGCACTAATTCCCATTAATGCGCATTGCGCACTAACCCAAAAAATGATTTTTCGCGAAAAAACCCCCGAACCAGAAAAAAAAAAAAGACATTTCCCATGGTGGCCGAAAAACGAAGAATGACATGAACACAAAAAATGATTCACATCTTTAGTGGACATCCCTGTTGTGTCCCACATTGAATTTGTAGGGGATCTGAATATATACCATTTACTTTAACACGAGCCATTGGGTTAAGGTGAAGCTGTCGGAGCCAGGAAAGGAAAAAATGGCCAAAATTAATTTTCTCCATTATGCGAGAAAGAAAGGGCCAGTGCACTATATCGAATGCCTTTTTGGCTTCAACTGAGAGGAATACAGCTGGAATATTTCTCTCCCAGATCCACCATGCTAAGTCAATGATTTTTCACACATTGTCTGCCACCATTCGACCAGGAATAAATCCTGCTTGGTCATGATGTATTAGTCTGGCCATGTCTCTTTTCATACAATTGGCTAGTACCTTGACTAAAATCTTAAGATCTACATTGATCAAAGAAATAGGCTGAAAGGACCTGCAGTGGGTCAAATCATGGCCTGATTTAGCCAATATGGATATCCTTGCTTCATTGTCTGTCCTAAGAGAATTAAACCATTTAATAAGGGCACAATATGGCTGGAAAAGTTTTTATAAAAGAGGGCTGAAAAAAACATAAAGTCCCGGTCCTTTATTTACTTTTATATCCTTAATCACATGATGAACCTCAATGGAGGATAAGTCTTTATCAAAAAATTATTTTTCGAGTTCTATTATAGTGGGTAGATCCACCTTATCTGGATATGTCTCTATTTGGCTTGGGTCAACATGAAAATCAACCTTAAACAATGTTGCATAAAAGTCCATAAACCTCTGTCTTATTTCCTTAGGGGAGGTCAGCATAATGACCATCCTGAGCTTTTACTTTAGTTATTTGTTGTTGTGCTATACACTTTTTTAAATGCCTAGCTAATAACCGACTGGTTTTGTTTCCCCCATTCAAAGTGTTCTTGCTTCAACTGATTCAAGTGAAAGCCTAATCTGTCACTTTCTACCTCCTGTAATTCATTCCTGGCTTTTTGTAATTGCTTATAACTGGATTTATCTAACGTTCTATTATGACTCATTTCCAATTTCAGTATTTCAGTTTCAACTGCCTCTGTTTTGTTAGTTTGCTCCCTCTTTAGGAAAGCTGCCTGCAAAATCAACCACCCTCTAATAACCGCTTTAAAACCTTCCCACAAAAAGGAGGGATGTATATCCCCCACATCATTGAGGGCTATATATTCATTTATGGCCTCTACTATTTGGGAGCAAAATAAGTCATTACTTAATAATGTATTGACAAGCTTCCAAAATCGCCCCCCCCCCCCCACCCCCCACACACACACTTCTTTGTTCGCAAGGTAAATGTGAAGCCATATGGAGCATGGTCAGACCAAAAGATTGGCCCTATCTCTGGCTTAAAAGCTCTAGGCATTACAGTCTTGTCCACCAGGAAGAAGTCAATCCTAGAATAGGATTGGGGTGGACTAGAATAGAAAGTTTAATTGTGTGAGTGTGAAAACTCATGCCTCCACATATCAAGCAAATCCCATTTCCTCATTAGCTTTTTAAGCTGAGCTCTAATCACTCCTGAACCAGAGCTATTTCCCATTAAGTTAACTACCACTAGCATCAGTGTTAAATTAAAGTCTTCCACTACGATTAGATAGCCTTTTGCTTCAGATGTTAGTACTTTGCCCAGGGTTTAATAAAAAGCCCCCATCCCACTATGAGAGCGTAAATGTTTACTAAATAATATACTACTCCTTCTAATTCAAATTTAACAAATATATCTGCCTGATGGATCGCAGCAATATTTTTTTATACAACTTCTGAATTATTTATGGAAAAGTATTCCCATGTGCGCGTATTTCCCCTGTTTTGTAGCAGCAGCAAAATATTGTGTGGGATATAGTGACCACTGCAATAATGACTCATACCATTTTTTAACAATTATACTCCAACCAAAACTGCTTCAACAGTGTATCTCATTACATGTAAACCAGAACACTGAATAATCTTAGGGATTAAGAGTAAATAAATATTCTGCATACAACCCGACCTCATATATTACTTTTGAGAGTTCTTTTTAATGCACTTGCTCTCAATATTGAATGTACCACATTTTCTGTTAAGTGTACTTCATGTTCTGTACACCATTAATATATATATTGTGGTCTCTTTAAATTTCCAATCATTGGTCAAGGTTGTATCGCTCTTAGGTGAAAAAAAATGTGTTTGTATTTTTCTTAAATATTTTTTTATAATGGATACCATTTATCCCTTTATACATAGAGTGAACGCCGCTGTTCAAATCACTTATCTTTTAACCTGAGTGAGTTAAAAACGCTGGAGTAATATCTCTGTGCCCGACACGACTCGTGTTTCTTTATCGCTTCCTCAGGGGCATTATATTTTCTTCTGAAATGAAATATACTGATTAAAATATCATAACATTTGTAATTGAAAGTCACAGTTTTTACTTGTTATACATACGCTCAGCATTTCTTCGTTGTCACTCAACAAAAAACAGCATCTCCCAACAATGATCCTCCATTTTGTTAATTTTAAGGCGGCTTTTAAACCTGCCTTAGAATGGTATTCTAACCAATAGGAACCTTCTAGCTCCCCCCACCATCATCATTACGTCGTGATACGTAAATTCATCAGATTAATGTTGACCAATCAACTGCTTCGTTCATTCCTCCCGGAGAATGAGCGGATAATTTGAAAATCCATTTCTGTTCAATAAAGTTTAATTTAGATTGAATGTCATTACCGCGGCCCGGATGTGTTATTTGATCAAGAACAGTCCATCTAAGATGTTGAAACTGGTGTCCATTCTGTATACAATGTTTTACTATGGGAGCTTCCAAATTCAATGTATTCAATCTACTGCGATGTTCGCGCAGATGAATCTTAATTTGTCTACTTGTCCGTCCCACGTATATCAATGGACAAGGACATTGAATTACGTACACAACGTTGGTGGATAAACAATTTGTAATTGAAGTTTTTTTGTATTTTATACCAGTCTTGGGATGTTGCCATTCTACTCGAGTGATAGAAAGAATACACATATCACATGCATCACATTTATTATGTGACCCAACTTTCAGATCAGTATTGACATACTGAGTGTCTGCACGAACAATATGTTCCTTTATATTTTTGCCCCGTGAATAAGAAAACAGGGGCAGATCTGAAAATACTGAAGAGTGCAACTGTAATACGTGCCAGTGTCGGGCACAGAGATATTACTCCAGCGTTTTTAACTCACTCAAGTTAAAAGAAAAGTGATTTGAACAGCGGTGTTCACTCTATGTATAAAGGGATAAATGGTATCCATTATAAAAAATATTTAAGAAAAATACAAAAAAAAAAATTTTCACCTAAGAGCGATATAACCTTGACCAATGATTGGAAATTTAAAGAGACCACAATATATATATTAATGGTGTACAGAACATGAAGTACACTTAACAGAAAATGTGGTACATTCAATATTGAGAGCAAGTGCATTAAAAAGAACTCTCAAAAGTAATATATGAGGTCGGGTTGTATGCAGAATATTTACTCTTAATCCCTAAGATTATTCAATGTTCTGGTTTACACATCATACCATTTTTTAACATGGGTTTCCTGCAAAAGTATAATAGTAGCATTCCCATTCAATATTTCAGACTTAAGTAATATTTGTTTCCGGGGGGGAGGGGGGGGGGGGGAAATTCAGCCCTTTAACATTTAGAGAGACAATCGATATATAATCTGCCATTTATATGACAGAGAAAAAAAGAAAAAGGCAAAACACAGAAAGTCCCACCATCCTTGAATATTTCACAGGGATGAGTAAACCACGGTAGGCCATCATTGTATTATTCCCTTCACAAGATTCACCATGCCTGTTCATCTTGCCCACTCTTTCAATGTTTCCCAATTCCCACCCTCCTCCCCACTCCCAACCCAACTGCTATTAACCCATAGCAATGCTGCCAAAGCAGTAAGAGGGGAAATTATTCTGAACACAAACCCCATGCTCTCTCCCCCGAGCTTTGCACTCAGTACTTAATACCCCATGTCAAAAAAACCCCAAAAAAACAAATCAGATAATAAACACTGTAAGTAACCTTGTTTTAAACCATAATTTTCTTATCTCAACTTTATCTGTGAGTCTCAGTAAAGAAACCTGATGTATATACACTAACATAAATGTCATCCTTTCCATCTGTCTTTAGAAGAAAGGGAGTCTGCGGATTGTCTTCTCAATCTTGTGCCAGTTTTCCCCATTCTTTGCCATCTTGGGGTATCAAACTTGGAAGAAATGTCTGGTTTATGCTGGGCTCTTGTCTTCTTTGTCATGTATCCAGCTGCAACCAAAATGGCCTCCCCCTCTTCAGCCTTAGTCACCTTGGTTGTCAATCCGCATTTGGTCAGTGCCAGTCCAAAGTGAAACAGTCCTGATCCCCTCCATTCTTAAGACCATTGTATGTCTTTAAAATCCACTCTTTTTTTCATGGTAATAGGGGACAGGTCAGCATAAACAAAGATTGTATGTGTTTCCCAAGTCCATGTTTGTTGTTTTCTTGCTGCATTTTAAACATTTTCTTTTAAAGGAAAGGGGTAAAAGCATGCCAGAGTATCTCGTGGTCTATTTCCATTTTTTGGACCCAGCGATTGGTGTACTCTTTCCAGTTCCACCTCTTTTGTATTCTGCTGGTCCTCAGGACTTTGGCTCTGATTCAAGAAACATAAGCATATGGTTCCCTATTTCTGCCATTTCTTCTTTCATTTCAGAGATAAGACCCATGAAGTACTTTTTTGTTTCGCACATGTCTTTGCGCAAATCGCAGAACCACTGTCTAAATTTGGCTCTGGTCGGTAGATCTGATTGCTGCATCTCTGGAACTTCCTCCTCAGGGGCCGTCGCCATTAAAGAATCACCCCGCTCCATAGTAGCCTCCAGTTGCTCAGGCCCCCATCTCTTTGTCGGGTAATTTAGCATAAGAAAATTGCTGAGGGTCAGTTTTTTTTTTCTTTGTAGCCATTAGCAGTGTTTCCCAAAGCTTCTAAGCTCGCTGGAATTTGGGAGCAGTGGGGGAATGCAATATTGATTATGCTCTCTTGCTCGAGAAATAGTGGCGCTCGAGTTCAGGTGGCCATCTTCTCCGGTACCCACACCGCCCTCCTTTGGGAGCCCATTCTATATATTCACCACCATTTCCATGAGCAACCGAGCACAGTAACCTAGTAAATAAAGGCTAAAACCTAGCCCCTTCCCATCCATGATGCCCAGTTATTCTCACCCTACTGATAAAGGATGCACCCTAGCTGGCAACTGCCAAATATGACTGTCTTCCAGGTTTCTGTTTATCCTGGTCAGCCTTTTGGATTTCTTCCTACGTACTTCCCGTTCTTGGATAGTAGAGAATTCAAGCTTTTGCCTGATGTAGTGCCAGAAGAAATCATGCAGGCCTAAGACATTTTCCCCTCTGTTTCCTGACGTCATGTAGGTGGAAGAAGTGACCATGCTCTGGCAGATTTAGCTCTATAAGCAGGTGGAGGTCCTGCTGTAAAAGGTTTGGCTTTCTAGCATGCAAAGCAAAGCCATTCTGCTGTACATTCACGCAAGATGGCATATATGTGTAACATACATGCACTGCTTTAGTGCGAGCACATTTATATGCCTGTAGTTTTGCTTATAGATGCATAAGTTAGGAAGTAGAGATAGCATATTTTATCAATTGTGCAGCTTTTGCCACACAGTTTATGAAATATGGGTGTAAATTTAGGCATTTCAAGTTATGCATGTGTGCACTCACTTAGATACACTATTGAAAATTACCCTCAAATAGGGAAAAAGTTTCTGAAATTTTGTCCAGCTTGCTTGTGTTGACCCATTTCATAATGCACAAAGTTTTTAACTTCCGTTTTGCTACACCCATGCAGTGGAGCTCCTTTACCACAATCTGCCATTTCTGCCACTCATTCAAGTAGTATCTGGGATTTTTCTCAGGAGGCAGTGGTTAGGGTTTGCTGGACTGTGAATCCCTAGATCTGCTTCTAACATGCTGGCCATAGGATGCTTCTCTTCCTCATATCAGTGGAGGACTTTGCATCTTGGCTGCTGGAACTATCAGGCCCTTCTGATTTCTGCTGGATGAATTGGAAATGGGATCTTCAGGTTCAGAGATAACATCACCCCTGAAAGAAAGCCTGGAATATCCCTCAAATGAATAATCAGTGTTATCACTCCTGAAAAATGGTCTGATCATTTCTTCAAAACATGCAGCTCCACTTCCTTGATTCTCTGGACTGTAGAAAAAAATAACAAAATGGCACAATGAGCTATAAAAATAGAACATTATTGACCCTTCCCTTCAATGAAAACTCCAGGTATGGCAGAGTTTTCCAGACCAGTAAAGGATAGAATTCCCACTTATCCCCTGAAATGTGCAAGCAGTAACAGACTATAACATTATCCATTTTGACTGATGGCAAAGAAGCAATCAGAAGTACGTAATGTGGAGGTAGAGTCCACTGAATTTAAGACCGATCCTTTTTCTGTATAGATCCTCCTTATTTCGTGCTTCTTCTTCCTTGCATGTACTAATGGGACAAAGAAGTCCATACTTATATGCATGTAACTTTTCTTCAGAGGTCAAAGACGTGATGACTTGGCCTTCTGGAACCAGGGAGGGCCTCATGAAATTATTGTTGATATTATCCAAGGTATTCAAACACTCAAAGAGAGGCAATAATGTAAATTTCTGAAGGCAGAGGTGACATAGGGTTCAGATGATATTAGTAGCTGATTAGAAAAATGTTTTGTTTCTTGAAAAAGATGATGTGCTTCTATGCACAGCATAACAAAACTGGGGTTATGGTGAAGTTTGAATATACCTTGACCCATTGGTCACCCTCAGAAAATCAAGCTGAATCATGCCTGGAACTTGAAGCATAAGTTTGATTGGACTAGTAGGTGTCATGTAAGTTAACTCCTATTGACAAAACCCATTCAGGTGAAGGTACAGCTGAACTCCCTGCAGGGTCCATTTGCCCCATTCCAATTCTTTTAAGCAAGGAGGTCAAACCATTTGTACTGGTTAAATGTACTGGTTAAATGTAATAGGTTGTTGTAAACCGGGGTGAAGGCTGCTAGCTATACCTCGGTATAAAAAACAACACTTAAATAAATAAATAAATACATAAATAAATACAATTTGTAGTCCTTAATGACACTTGGTGATATTGTGTGTGGACAGTCAGACAAATATCTAAAAGGACAAAATTTTAGAAATACAATCACAGAATTTACTTATCTTTTAAATCTTTTTGGGGTCTGAATGTCCCCATGAATGGAGTACTGATAAATCTTTTGGCAAATACAGTAGACATAAACATGAATTATACATCACATTTGTAATCGGGAAGACATTTTTTTCTCTGTGATGTAGAATTGACGGCAGATGCCCTCTTTTTTTTTTGCCTTTCTCTGTCACCATGCAATGATATATGTTTGGTGAATTAGAAGAGGGCTGGACTTGATGAAAATTGAATTATCTTTCAACCTGTCTTGGTTCTTAACCATTCTTTATTTAAAAATGTATAGGTCGCATTATCTAATATTCTAAGCAGCTTACAAAGTCACATTCACGGATAAAACACGTAAAATAAAACTTTCAACACACAAAGCTTCAACATCTCTACAGTGGAACTAAAAACCAGGCTAATTAAAATTTGTCATCTCACAAATAATTTATAAACCTATCCAAATGTTAGTATTTTGGAAATATTACTGATGATTTCACTGCTGAACTACAGACCTTTAAATGCCTCAATGAACAGATGGTTGTCTACGAGCCTTTTAAAGGTTTTTCAATACCCTTCCTTCCAGAGAGTATTTGGCAGGCTATTTCATAATACAGGTCTTGCTGCTGCTGCAAACAATCTTATCTTTGACAATCTAATCCAAATAGAAGCCAAACCTGAAAGCAAAATTTGGCAAATTTGATTTAGATAAGATTTAGTCTGTACCTGAAGAAAATATGTAAATCACTTTACGATCCCAAATGCTAGCTACTAGCTGTTTAGAAAACTGATGATTGTGTTACATGAAATATGTGTACAAATAAACACATAAAACATGATAGTCAATGCAATATTTCAAAAGCAATTTAATTTACTACAACATTCCTGAACAAATACATGCCTTCATGTGAATGAAACAGTTTAGTTTGCCACAGTTTTAGAGACACTAATCAGTGACATAGTTGCGAGACTTATAAAGTAAAAAATGAATGGTTAAATGAATATCCAATCAGGAAAAAGAATCAATGGCCTTTCAAATTCTGACCAATCACAACAGTTCTGAAGAATATTTATTTATTTAGCATGTATTTGTTAATCGTTTTACTGATAAAATCTCCCTAAGCAATGTACAACATTAAATAAACAATAACAATATGAAATACAAAAATACAAAAATATTAAAAACAACTGCTCATCACATTGGGGTAGATTTTATAATATGCGCGCGTGGCATACATTTGCACGCGCTATCCGGCGCGCGCACATGTACAGCCGATTTTATAACTTGCGTGTGCGGGCGTACGCTGAGCCGCACTGCCCTCCCCCCTAACCTGACCTTCTCACCCCTTCCTCTAACCTTCCCCCACAGCCGTACTCTAACCCTCCTGAAAAAATGTGTTTTACCTTTTGTGCCTGCCAGCTAAATTGTGTGCGTGGCTGCTAAATTTTAAAAGCTGCCTGGTTGTGCGGGTATCTCCTGCTGAGCACGACTCTTAAACTTCTTCAAGAAGGGGCAGGGCCTGGGCATGGTCTGGGTGGGACATGGGCATTTCAGAGCATGACACATAAATACTAAGGGGTACATTTTAAAAAACAGCGTGTGCGCGTACTTTTGTTCGCGCATCAGGCGCAAACAAAAGTACGCTGGATTTTATAAAATATGCGCGTATTATAAAATCCAGGGTCAGCGCGCACAAGGGGGTGCACATTTGTGCAACTTGCATGCGCCGAGCCCTGTTCGCGTTGCTTGTTCCCTCCCGCCCGCCGCACCTTCCCCTCCCTTCCCCTACCTAACCCACCCCCCGGTCCTATCTAAAACCCCCCTTATCCTTGTTGTAAAAGTTACACCTGCCTGTGGGCTCCTGGTGCGCCATCTCCCGACCCGGGGCCTGTTCCGAAGGCCTCGGCCACGCCCCCGACACGTGCCCCGAACATCACGCCGCCCACCCGACATGCCCCCAACACGCCCCCCTAGCGAAGCCCCAGGACTTACGCGCTTCCCGGGGCTTGCACGAGCCGTCGAGCCTATGCAAAATAGGCTTGGCGCGCACAGGGGCATTTTAAAAGGGTTACGAGTGTACCTTATGCGTGTAAACCTTTTAAAATCTACCCGTAAATACTTATGCACCAGGGCACAGGCCCAGAACTCCTGCTATGTAAGTTTACTTCTGCTAGGGACGAGGTGTATGTTAAAAAATAAAAAGAAAGAGCCATTTCTTAGGGGTTTAAAGGGCTTGGAGTAACTGGAAGGAGTGCAGACTATCAAACCAGGGGGGTTTGGAGGACCTAGCTGTTAACTGGGTGAACTGGTGGATGAACTGGTGAAACTGGCAATGGCATGGACGTGCGCCCCTTTTAAAATTTCCCGATTTACGCAGCAGAAGCGAGATTCAGCTGCATAGATTTGGGCCTTCTTAAAACTGGGCACACATATGCATATGGGCAAGCTATTTTGTAACATGCGTGCATATGTGTATGCAAGTTATAAATTGGCTGTGTATCTGAGCATGTGCCAATGCACATGCACCAAAGATCACTCAGGTGCCGCTTTGAAAGCTACTGTCCCTGCTCATAAAATGGCTTTTGAAAATTGCTACTGCTACTGCTCTGGTGGACCTGAAGCAAGGCAACCGACCACTGGCTGATTTTGCGATAGAGTTTAAGACTCTTGTTACAGAACTCTGCTGGGACCCCAAATGCCTGAAAACTCTCTTCTTTAGAGGCCAGGATACTCACTTGAAAGATGAGCTGGTCGTTCGTGAAACACCTGACTCGCTGGATGAACTAGTGGCTTTGGCTACTAGGATCAACCACAGGCTTCATGATAAAGTAAAAGAACTCTGGCATAATAGAGGACCAGGTCAGAAGGAGGCTAGTGCTAAACCTGCACCTTGGATGGTTCCAGTAATTCCTGCTGCCAGTGGAGATGAACCGATGCAACTTGGTTGCAGTCATTTGACTTCCAAAGAGAGATTTCGGAAGAGGCATGGTCTGTGTATATACTGTGGACATGTCCCAACATGCCCAATTCGCCAGGAAATGGATGGGCCTAAGTCCTGCAGAAGGACTGTTCTTAGGCCTTATGACGCCCTCTCCTCCAGTTTCTCTCCCAGTCTCCTTGATCTGCGGGCTGTCTGAGTTTCAAACTCTTGCCCTGGTGGATTCAGGGGCAGGAGGCAACTTTATTCTTCGATGCCTAGTGGAACATTTGAGGATCCCCCTCATCACTTTGAAGGTTCCACTTCTCCTATCTCCTATCTTCCGTTAGAGTTTGGAAAGTCACATCGCCCTTACCGGGCGATGTGACTTTCCAAACTCTAACGGTAACTCTTCGCACCAGAGCTCTCCATACCGAGTCAATTCCCTTCTTTGTGTTAGAGAAAGCCATGCACCCTATCGTCCTGGGGTTACCCTGGTTGCAGTCTCACCAACCCCAGCATCCTTGGAACTCTCCCGCTGGGGCCCAGGTTGTCATGGAAAGTGCCTTAAGGAGATTGTTCCTGTCATCTGCATGCCTACAACTCCAGTGATGCCGGGACTGCCACCCCAATATGCATCTTTCAGTGATGTGTTTTCCAAAGAAGCTGCTGACATTCTTCCTTCGCATAGGTCCTATGCCTGTGCCATAAGACTGAAACCCAATACTGAACCTCCTAAAGGACATGTCTAGCCACTCTCAGCGATTGAGAACAAGGCAATGTCTGAATACATCGAGGATAATTTATAGAAGGGGTTTATTAGACCATCAAAGTCTCCAGCCGGTGCAGGCTTCTTCTTTGTGTGGAAGATGGATGGTACCTTACATCCTTGTATCGATTACTGAGGTCTGAACGAGATCACAATTAAAGACCGCTACCCACTGCCTTTAATCTCAGAGCTGTTTGACCGGCTTCAGGGGGCCAAAATATTCTCAAAACTTGATCTGAAGGGGGCCTACAATGTAGTTCGCATTCGCAGTGGCGACGAATGGGAAACAGCCTTCAACACTCGAGACGGCCATTTTGAGTACTTAGTAATGCCCTTCCCGCTATATTTCGGAACATGATGAACGACATCTTGCAGGACCTGTTGTACAAGAGTGTTGTGGTATACCTGGACGATATCCTGATATTTTCTCAGGATCTGCCCACTCATCTAGAAAATGTCAAGCAAGTACTACACCGACACTGGCTCTATGCCAAACTATCCAAGTGCGAATTCCATAAAGACTCTGTGCCTTTTCTTGGCTATATCATGTCTAAAGATGGCTTCCATATGGACCCTCAAAAGCTAGAGAGTATAAAAAATTGGTCCCAACCTACCAGCCTGAAGGCCCTAAGATGATTTTTGGGGTTTACCAACTATTATAGAAGCTTTATAAAGAACTACTGTTCTTTAATTATACCCTTAACCACAATGACCCACAAGGGTGCCAACACTTCAAAATGGTCCGCGGAGGCCATTTCTGCTTTTGAGAAATTAAAGACTGCCTTTTCCACGGAACCATGCTTGCGGCATCCTGACCCCAACAAGCCATTTATCGTAGAAGTTGATGCTTCGGATGTTGGCGTGGGGGCTGTATTGAGCCAAACTGGAAATTCTAAATCCTTACATCCCTGCTCTTTCTTCTCACGACGTTTCTGCCCGGCAGAGAAGAACTATGGGATCGGCGATAAAGAGCTCTTGGCTATTAAGCTAGCATTCGAGGAATGGCGGCCTAGGCTCGAAGGCGCTCAACATCAAAAAACCGTATTCACGGACCATAAAAATCTAAAGTATCTTCGCCATGCGCAACTTCTTAACCACAGAGAAGCCAGATGGTCCTTATTCTTCAATCATTTTGACTTTGTGCTTAAATATCGCTCCGGAGACAGAAATATCAGAGCTCATGCCTTGTCACGCTCCTTTCTCTTGGAGGATGTGCCTGAAGAACCTCAGCACATGTTACCTCTTCCGCGCGGGTTTCGGCGCGCCAGCATGCGGGAGGGACTGTCCGGGCTCCGGGGAGCAGCGGGGCCGATTCGGCGGCATTGGCGGCGCGATCGGGCAGGGATCGGGGCGTTTCCCTCAGACGCCCCAGCCAGCACCTCCGCGCGTTGAGGGAAACGACTTCTCGCGCGATTAGGGCCCTGGCCACGCCCCCCTGACGTCAGACGCCGGCCCAGGCGATCCAGCGTGGGAAAACTGACTATTTAAGGGAGATTGGCTCCCTGAGTAACTGCTTCGGCCACGTTTGTTCTTGGGAGCTTCGCTGTCTTCGGATTTGCTGCCTCACTGTCTTTGCCCTGACCCTGGACTGCCTCTGGATTACTCTGCCTGCTGCCTACCTATTCGGATTACCTGCACTTGGTTCCTGTTTGATCGCTGCCTGCCCTGACCCTGGACTGCCTCTGGATTACTCTGCCTGCTGCCTACCTATTCGGATTACCTGCACTTGGTTCCTGTTTGATCGCTGCCTGCCCTGACCCTGGACTGCCTCTGGATTACTCTGCCTGCTGCCTACCTATTCGGATTACCTGCACTTGGTTCCTGTTTGATCGCTGCCTGCCCTGACCCTGGACTGCCTCTGGATTACTCTGCCTGCTGCCTACCTATTCGGATTACCTGCACTTGGTTCCTGTTTGATCGCTGCCTGCCCTGACCCTGGACTGCCTCTGGATTACTCTGCCTGCTGCCTACCTATTCGGATTACCTGCACTTGGTTCCTGATCGATCGCTGCCTGCCCCGACCTTGGACTACCTTCCGGTACCCTCGCTCTTCCTCTGAGTCCCGACTTCTTCATCCCAAGGTAAGCGGTCTAAACTGTGGTTCCACTACTATCTGGCTACCAGGCATAACAGTTGGCCGAAGCCATGGAGCCAGTGGATTTGACCGCTCTACAGGCCATTCCCGGGATGGCCAATAAGATCCAACAACAGCAAGGTGTCCTGGATCAGGTTACGGGGGTCTTAGATCGATTGGTGGCGCGGATGGATGCCTTAGCCCACTTGCCCACAGGACCCGCTCCTAGCCCGGCGGTTACCCCGGTCCCCATCCGGGTGCCCCCCCCTCCTCGATTCAATGGAAATGCCGCCCTCTGTCGGGGTTTCATCAATCAGTGCCGGATGCATTTCTCTTTACAACCTGCTTCGTTTCCCAATGATAAGACTAAAACCACCTTCCTTCTGTCCTTACTGGAGGGTCCTGCACTAGCGTGGGCATCTCCCCTATGGGAACGAGATGATCCTATCCTCCATTCACTTGACCGGTTCCTCAAAGAATTCCGGCTGATCTTCGACGAACCTGGACGGTCTTCTTCCGCAGCTAATGAATTGCTTCAGATCCGACAGGGCTCCAGAACTGTGGGTGAATATGCCATTCAATTTCGTACCTTGGCTGCTGAATTGGCATGGGGGGAGGAGAGTCTCACAGCTATTTTTCGGCAAGGCCTCGCCGAACATATCAAGGATCAATTGGCTGGTCGGGATCCTCCGGAGACTCTAGAGGGATTGATCCGGTTGGCTATCCGTTTGGATTTACGGGTTCAAGAACGAAACCGGGAGCGAGCTGCCACTCGCAGAAATTTCCGTTTGGCCCCCACGTTCCAGCAACCTATGGTCGTACCTCCGACGGCTCCGGCTGCAGGGGACTCAGATGAACCCATGCAGATTGATAGATTTCGCCTGACTCCTGAAGAACGGAATCGCAGACGGGCAAGAAATCTCTGTTTATATTGCGCCGGGGCAGGTCATTTCCTCAACAAATGTCCCAACAAGTCGGGAAACGCTCGGACCTAGGTCGGGTAGGAGAGGCCTCCCTGGGTTCCACCATTCCCTCTCCTCAATTATTACTACCCACGACTATTCGCCTCAACGGCGAATCATGGCATTTTCAAGCCTTCATAGACTCAGGAGCAGCGGGAAACTTCATTCAGGAACAATTAGTGCAGAAATTCCAGATTCCGGTGGAACCATTACCCACTCCGCTGTCGGTAACCTCTGTTTCCGGGCAACCGGTGGGACTGCATATAACCTACATCACCAAGCCCGTGTTGCTCCAAACCGGTGTTCTTCATCAAGAAAATATTCAACTATTTGTACTCCCAGCGTCCGTGAATCAGATAATACTGGGTCTACCTTGGTTACGGATTCATCAGCCGCATATTGAGTGGGCTTCACTAGAGCTCACAGCATGGAGTTCCTTCTGCTTTCAACATTGCCTGGGGAGACTTCCAGTTCTCCCTGTATTGACCATGCACCTCTCCAGTACCATTCCGATTCCCTATAAAGACTTTCATGATGTTTTCAGTAAACAATACGCAGAGACCTTGCCACCCCATCGAAAGTATGACTGTGCCATTGACATTCTGCCGGGGCAAACACCACCTAAGGGCAGAATCTACACTCTATCGGAACCGGAGTCCTCCGCTTTGCGTCAATACATCTCGGAGAATTTAGAGCGTGGATTTATCCGACCCTCTACTTCCCCGGCAGGAGCCGGATTTTTTTTTGTTAAGAAGAAGGATGGGTCCCTACGACCTTGTATTGACTATCGGGGTCTTAATTCTATCACCAGGAAGAACAAGTATCCTATTCCACTCATTTCTGAATTATTTGACCGGATAAAAGGGGCTCAAATCTTCACCAAGTTGGACTTGCGGGGGGCGTACAATTTGATCAGAATCCGGGAGGGGGATGAGTGGAAAACCGCGTTTAATACTCACGACGGTCATTATGAGTATCAGGTAATGCCCTTCGGGCTGTGCAATGCCCCAGCGGTGTTTCAGGACATGATAAATGACATCTTCCGTGATATCCTTTATTCTCACGTCATTGTCTATTTGGACGATATTTTGATCTTTTCTCCCTCCTTATCCCAGCATGTGCTTCATGTTCGACAAGTTTTGCAGCGCCTCCGGGAGCACAAGTTATTTGCCAAGCTGGAAAAGTGTGTTTTTCACCAACAACGCCTACCTTTTCTTGGTTATATTGTTTCCAATACCGGTTTATCCATGGACCCTGACAAACTCAATGCCATACTCACCTGGCCTCAGCCGGTGGGGTTAAGGGCCTTACAACGGTTTTTGGGGTTCTCTAACTATTATAGACAGTTTATTCCTCATTTTTCCTCCTTAGTGGCTCCGCTCACCGCTCTCACGAAAAAGGGTGCTTCCGTACAGCACTGGCCGGAGGAGGCGGTATCAGCCTTTCACCAATTAAAGTCTGAATTCACCAATGATTTGTGTCTCCGCCATCCTGATCCTACCAGGCCATTTACACTCGAAGTTGACGCCTCAGCGGTGGGCGTCGGGGCGGTGCTTCTCCAACGATCTGTAGAGGATCAGTGGGTAACCTGTGCCTTTTTTTCCAAAAAATTTACGCCGGCGGAGCGGAATTATACCATTGGTGACCGAGAACTTTTGGCCATAAAACTGGCCTTTGAGGAGTGGCGTCACCTTTTGGAGGGGGCCCGCCATGTCATCACGGTATATACCGATCATAAAAACCTGGAATATTTGGCTACCGCCCAGCGTCTGAACCCACGGCAAGCCCGGTGGGCGCTCTTCTTCAGCAGATTTCATTTTCTTGTCCGTTTCCGTCCGGCCACCAAGAATGTCCGAGCCGACGCACTCTCACGTAGCTTCGACATCGTTGATGCGCCGGATCCTCCCCGCTTCCTCATTGATCCTGCTCAACTTCAGTTGGCTGCCACCTTCACCGTCCCGGTGGGGAAAACCGTTGTTCCCAAACGGCTGCGTCTCAAGGTTCTTCGGTGGTCCCACACTGATCAACTAGCTGGTCATCCGGGGGTCGCTCGCACCAAGGAATTGCTCTCGCGCCATTATTGGTGGCCCAACTGGCAGACGGACGTCAAGCATTTTGTGGACTCCTGCCCTGTCTGTGCGGCTCAGAAGACGCCGCGCCGGAGGCCTTTTGGTTTGCTACACCCTCTGCCTCTTCCCACATCCCCATGGACGCATATTGCCACCGACTTTATGACTGATCTTCCTCCCTCCGGTGGCAACACTGTAATCTGGGTGGTGGTGGATCGTTTTTCCCGGATGGCGCATTTCATTCCTCTTCCGGGTTTGCCCTCGGCCCCAGAATTGGCGCGACTTTTTTTGCATCACATATTTCGCCTCCATGGCCTTCCTCTTAGTATTGTGTCCGATAGGGGTGTGCAGTTTACCGCTCAGTTTTGGACCAATCTCTGTAAACTTCTGCGGGTGCGGCTTGATTTCTCGTCTGCCTATCACCCCCAGTCCAACGGTCTCACTGAACGTACCAATCAATCGGTGAAGACGTTTCTTCGAGCATATGTTAACCAACGCCAGGATGATTGGGCGTCCCTGTTGGTCTGGGCTGAGATATCCCATAATAATCACGTTCGCCAGGCTACCGGGAGCTCTCCATTTTTTTTGGTATATGGCAGGCATCCGCACTTTCCTCTGCCCGTTCGTACGGTTTCCAATTGCCCGGCGGTCAACGCCACGGCCGCTTCTATGTCTCGACTGTGGTCCTCCGCTCGGGTTCTGTTAGCCAAACACACTGCGGTCATGAAGCGGCGGGCGGATAAGACACGGATTCCCGCTCCTGATCTCCGCTGTGGGGACCTCGTTTGGTTGAGTACTCGTCACCTTCGCTTACGTCTCCCCTCGGCTAAGTTTGCGCCCCGTTTCATTGGGCCGTTTCCGATTCAGCGACGGATCAACCCGGTTACCTATGGGCTTTGCCTGCCGCCCTCACTACGTGTTCATAACGCATTTCATGTCTCTTTGCTGAAGCCTGCTATCCTGTCTTGGCCTCAGCGGCGGCGGCGGACCACCGTGCCCATTCTTCCTGATGATGGTCGGTATGAGGTTCAAGAGATTCTCGATTCCAGACGCGTGAGGGGGCGACTTCAATATCTTATTGCATGGAAGCACTTTGGCCCCGAGGACAATACCTGGGAGCCTTCTTCTCATATCCAGGCTCCCCGTTTGCTGCAGGCGTTTCATCTTCGTTTTCCCTCCAAGCCGGGACCTCGTGGACGGGGGAGGAGACCTTGCGGAGGGGGTACTGTTACCTCTTCCGCGCGGGTTTCGGCGCGCCAGCATGCGGGAGGGACTGTCCGGGCTCCGGGGAGCAGCGGGGCCGATTCGGCGGCATTGGCGGCGCGATCGGGCAGGGATCGGGGCGTTTCCCTCAGACGCCCCAGCCAGCACCTCCGCGCGTTGAGGGAAACGACTTCTCGCGCGATTAGGGCCCTGGCCACGCCCCCCTGACGTCAGACGCCGGCCCAGGCGATCCAGCGCGGGAAAACTGACTATTTAAGGGAGATTGGCTCCCTGAGTAACTGCTTCGGCCACGTTTGTTCTTGGGAGCTTCGCTGTCTTCGGATTTGCTGCCTCACTGTCTTTGCCCTGACCCTGGACTGCCTCTGGATTACTCTGCCTGCTGCCTACCTATTCGGATTACCTGCACTTGGTTCCTGATCGATCGCTGCCTGCCCCGACCTTGGACTACCTTCCGGTACCCTCGCTCTTCCTCTGAGTCCCGACTTCTTCATCCCAAGGTAAGCGGTCTAAACTGTGGTTCCACTACTATCTGGCTACCAGGCATAACAGCACATAATTGACCCAAAGAAAGTCATCTTGGTGTCTACACATTCTGTGCCCGCTGGTAAGACCATCGTGCCTTAGCAGCTCAGGAAGAAAGTGTTCTTTTGGGCACACGATTCCAAGCTGGCTGGCCATCCTGGTCAACGTCGCACCCTGCTCAAGATCCAGAAGTTCTATTTGTGGCCTACTGTCAAGAAAGATACACTATCCTACATGGTGTCTTGTACCAATTGTGCCAAACACAAACCTGCTTCTGGCCAACCGTGGGGATTGCTATAGCCACTGCCAGTTCCGGATCGGTCACACATCACTACTGACTTTGTAGTCAGTTTACCCCTTTCTGGAGGAATGAATACCATCTGGGTAACAGTTGATCGCTTCAGCAAGATGGCCCATTTCATGGCACTGCCTGGCTTACCTTCAGCCTTGGAGCTTGTGAAGCTCTTCATATCACACATTTGTCGCCTTCACGGCCTACCAAGACACATTGTTTCAGACCGAGGATCTCAATTCAGGGCAAGATTTTGGAGGGCCTTGTGCAAGTTATTTGACATCTCTCTAGACTACACTTCAGCCTATCATCCACAATCAAATGGCCAAACAGAATGGATGAATAGAACATTTAAAACAGTTCATTCGAGCCTACGTGAGTTGTCGTCAGCATAACTGGGCTGAACTATTACCTTGGGCTGAATTCACCATCAATTCTCATCCAGCAACATCAACTGGATCAACACTTTTTGACGTGGTATATGGACGCTCTCCAACACTGCCACTTCCACTGAAGCTCTCAGTGACATCCCCAGCAGCTCAATCTACTGCTGATGAAATCCATAACCTGTGGACTCAGACGAAAGGCATGCTAGTTAAAGCGAGTGACCGTACTAAGAGGTTTTATGATGCTCACCATTCTCAAGCGCCTGTCTTCAAACCTGGTGACAAAGTCTGGTTATCTATCAAACATCTCAGACTGAAGTTACCAACCACTCGTTTTGCTCCTCACTACATTGGACCATTTCCAATCCTCCGACGTCTTGGCAACATCACTCACAGTCTGAAGCTACCATCCAGACTAAACATCCACAACACTTTTCACGTTTCACTCTTGAGACCTCTCATACTCAGTGAATTCTCTTCCAAGACTCAGGAACCACCTGCCATCAATGCAGAAGATGACCTAGAATTTAACGTCGAACAGATTCTTGATGTCCAAAGACGAGGCAAAACACTTGAATACCTTCTTTCTTGGGAAGGTTTCAGCCCTGAAGAAAACTCTTGGGAGCCTCAGGCTAACATCCTTGATAAAGAGATGCTCCGTCAATTTCATCTCGCGCATCCTTTGAAGCATAAACCTGGTACCCGCAGAGGAGACCACCCTTTGAAGGGGAGTACTGTTATGACTGTCGCTGCCCGACATCTCCACTCTGCCCTCCTTACCTCTTTGGCGACTCCTCCTGCGGTTGATGGACGTCTGGCTGCCATGGCGTCTGCCTGACATCCTCTCCGGTGTCCTTGATCTGGCTTGGGCGCTGTAACCCGCCATGTTGTTCAGCTGCCATAAGGCGCATGTGCTGCAAGGCCCTGCTTCTTATTCCTTCTTTGGCGTGAACCTCAGGGGCGTCCCCCTGTGATGACGTCACGCACCCAGGATACAAAAGCCTACTCTGTTTGCTAGCTATTCGAGTTAGCAAGGGAATCCTTACGGATGGGATTCGCTCTCCGTACCTAGCTACTCTGCCTCTCCTTAATTGGACTTACTTTATCGGGGTACCCGCTCCTCGGGGTCCTCTCTCTTTTCTTTCAGGTCGCTGTCTGGAACCGGTACTCGCTCCTCGAGGGCCCATGTTCCCGCACTCGCTACCTGAGCTCACGTCTGCTTGGAAGAACCCGCTGCCTACACCATCAGTGAGTTACCATCTATATTCTCTCAGAGCTGTTCCCTGGAACCAGGTACTCACTCCTCAAGGGCCTGCCTCTATTCCAGCTTCTCTGTTACCTTCCGGGAGAAACCGCTGTGTGAGTAATCAACCAACGAGGCTCTATACCAGAACTCTGTGTGTTCCAACACCTTCGTCTGCCCTCATCTCCTGTCTGGCCTGCTGCCATTGCCGTTCCCAGCGGCAGGTCCAAAAGGGCTTGGAGTAGTCAGAGGACCACTCAAAGACCATCCAAAGGTGGTTGGTCTCACCGAGGTATGCAGGTTGGCAGGGGCCTGGGCTTAGCCTTGACCCAGACACGGATCTGTCTCACCAGCCTCGGTGTTTTCCCGGAGCTCTTCTCTGGGTTTACCAAAGTCCAAGGGCACACATCTCCTATTCTCGCGGAGCAGCTGCTCATGCCATCTCTTGCTACATCTAGCCAAAGCCTGCATGCACATAACAGTTTGTGAAGGTGTCTGAGCTTTCCCATGCTCAAGGTCTCCATCGCACATAACAGATTGTGAAGGCCTCCTAAGGCCAACGCCCGCATAACACTCAGTACCAAAATCAGGAAATATTTCTTCATGGAAAGGGTGGTGGATGCTGGAATCCCCTTCCAAAGGAGATGGTGAAGACAAAAACAGTGAAGGAATTTAAAGGGGCATGGGATAAACACTGTGGATTCCTAAAGACTAAAGGATGGAAATGAAGAAAAATGTGCATGGGGGTAAGAGGAATATCTAGTAAGAAAAGGGAAGTGATAATCCTCTTGTACAGGTCCTTGGTGAGGTCTCATCTGGAGTACTGTGTTCAGTTCTGGAGAGCATATCTCAAAGGAGATAGAGACAGGATGGAGGCGGTCCAGAGAAGGGCAACTAAAATGGTGGGTGGTCTCCATCAAATGATTTATGAGGAGAGGTTGAAGAACCTGAATATGTATACCCTGGAGGAGAAGAGGAGCAGGGGTAATATGATACAGACCTTCAGATACTTGAAAGGTTTTAATGATCCATGGTCATCAACAAACCTTTTCCATTGGAAACAATTTAGTAGGGGTCATGATTTGAAACCCCAGGGAGAAAGACTTAGAACCAATTTCAGGAAATATTATTACGGGAGTGGATCCATGGGCCGGTGGAGTAGGGTACCACTGGGGAGGAGCCCCAGAGGGTCCTTCCGATGGCAGGTGAGGCTATAGGAAACTCGAGACCCCTTGGGACTTTCACCACTACCAGCCCTCATTCTCTGCAGGTTGAGCCCTTGGGTGCCAGGGCCGGCTCAACTTACATGGGGACTCAGGCCGGAGGTGAACTTGAGTCTGCAAGCAAGGATGTAGGCGGAGGGGTGCCTCGTAGCGAAGCTGGCCAGGGTCTGGGTAGACAGTGAATCTCGTAGTCAGGTAGGTAAGGGTCTTGGCAGGCAGTGTATCTCATAGTCAGGCAGGCAAGAGTTTTGGTAGACAGTGTATTATATAGTCAGTCAGGAAAGGGTCTTGGCAGGCAGTGTATTCAGGCAGGCAAGGGTCTTGGCAAGGAGAAGCAGAAAACAGAAAACAGGTATCAGACGACGGCGTAGGATCCAAACAGGAACTGAGAAGCAGGAACTGAGATCCAAACAGGCCTGAGAAGCAGGCCCTGCCTTAAATACTTGCAGGTTTGGGAGGAGGAGTCCGGGCCCCTCCTGTGGTGACCCCTGAAAAGGGATCAGGTGGCACATGCATGCATCTGGAAAGCCGGGGGTCAGGAGGAAGGCCAGAGCAGGAGCCGCCGGTATGCCATCCTGCACATGGTGTCGGCATGGTGGTCTGGCAGGAAGGCCGCAGCGCGACTCGCCGGCTGCGACCGCTGGCTGCAGCAAGGTTCCCGGGTCCGTGGAGATGGAGTCAGTCGAGTCGGTAGGTGGGGAGGTCTTGCTGCGGTCCCATTCGGCCGACTTTCACAACAAATATTTCTTCACTGAGAGGTTGGTGGATGCCTGGAATGCCCTTCATGAGGAAGTGGTGAAGACTAAAACTGGGAAGGATTTCAAAGGGGCATGGGATAAACATTGTGAATCCATAAAAGCTAGAGGATTGGAATAAATAAAAAAGCTTGGGGTAACCTGCACGGAGCGGCAGTTACTACCCTTAACAGAAACATGGGGGTAACCTGCACAGAGCGGCAGTTACTACCTTGGGAAGCTTGCTGGGCAGACTAGATGGACCATTTTGGTCTTTTTCTGCCATCATTACTATGTCACAATAAGCCTTCATACTGTTACAACTCCAACATTGCTCTCTGCTCCACTATTGCTCTCTGCTTTAACAGTAGGGGGAAAAGAAAAAAAGGGGAATCAGATTCAGCCGGCAACCAACATGGACACTGAATTTTAAGGTCTGGGGAAAACAAATAACTTGCTGATGCGGCTGTTACTACCCTTAACCAATAAGCCTGATACTTTTGTTGCTACCATAAGCTTGCAGACTAGATGGACCATGTGGTCCTTTTCTGCTGTCATTTCTGTTTCTATGCTATGAATGATTTCCTACTAACACATCCATCAGCCAATCTTTTAAACTGAAGTGAATAAAAGTGGAACAGATCTTGTATAAATTATTTTAAAACAATGAATTTTCAGTCTTGTTCAGGAGAAGAACAGAATGGGTACGTGGAGAGAAAAGGAACACAGCGAGAGAATTTAACTGGAAGCAAGTGGAGTAAAAAAGAGTGTAGACAAATAGATTAAAGATATTAAACACGTAGAAGAAGGAAATGTAAATTTAGGAGCATCCAGGGAGTGGGAGATAATGTTTAATGTTTAAAACATTTGTGTGCTGCCTGATCTTAGATTCTAAGCAGCTTACAGAATAACATTTGTAAAAATAAAACAACAAAGACAAAATGGAAATTAATACTGTGCACATCTATAGACTAATTAACCGTAGATGACTACTTACAAATCTTACAGAAAAGCCTTCTCAAATAAACAGGTTTTTAGCTTCTTTTTAAAAGTCTAATACTTTCATCTGCAAAGATTCTGGTAAATTGTTCCAGGAAGTTGCACCAAACCCTGCAAGCATCTTTTCTCTTGGCTCTGCAAGCCTAAATTGTCACACTGAAGGAACATCCAAGAAGTACATCCCAAAGGGACTTAAACTCCTCTCAGGCCTGCAGATCTTAAGTAAAGAACTAATGCATTGAGGAGCTTCATTATTCAAAGCTTTATGAATAAGGGACAGCACCTTAAAAATGATTCTGAATTGAACTGGGAGCCAATGCAAAGAATGGAGAATATAATTAATTTGATTATAACAGCATGATCCAGCTAGGCTATATGCTACTGAATGTTGAATTACTTGTAATGCTCAAACTTTACTTAGAAGACTCAAATAAATTGCATTGCAATTTGCAGCTGTTAAGTGCCATCAGTACTAAATGTAGGCTTGGAAGATATATCTCCCAAAGCTTTTAATAAGATGGCATCATCTTGATTCAGTCTAGTCCCCATTCTCACTTGCTCTTACTCCCCCCTCTCATTTCAACCAGTAGCCTCCTTTGCCCGCTGTTATGGTTTTGAGGTGTTGGAGTGGATTCTCGGGTACTATGGAGATGACCACGCCCATGGAGAGGAGCCCCGTGAGGAACCACAGTACTAGGCTAGACTCTAGACACGCAAACACAGATATATTGCTCTAATCAACCAACTACCAACTCATATATATGACATCTTCACCTTTCATAGACACAAAAAAAGAGGAGGCGGTTTTCTTCTAGCTACCAAGAAAGAACTCAGGCTAACTGCACATTCAATCAAGACTGAGTCTAAATTGGAATTGGGTCTAGTCAAATCAAAACAACTACAATTATTGTTAGTCTACTCGCCGCCTGGAGTTCTTGAAACAGACCCCTCGCCCCTCATAGAATCCATTGTGAAACATATCAACTCAGACATCCCAACTATGATCATGGGTGACTTTAACATCCATACTGAAGCTATACCTCGCTCCTCGAATTGTGAAGCCCTCCTCACCACTCTCAGTGCAATGGGATTCACTCAGACCATCAACAGCCCTACTCATAAAGCGGGTCACACTCTGGATCTAATATTTATCAATTCTTCCTTCTCGGCAACAATAGAACCCTCTTGTACCCCAATCCCCTGGTCAGAACATTTTCTGATAGAATCCTCCTTCTCCACATAGAAACAGACACACACCTCACCTCACCTTTCTAACATTCAATTCAGGAAATCATGCCCATCTGATATACTTAGAGATCAACTCTCCAAGGAACTCAGTAACCTAGACCTATCCAATCCTGACTCAGCCCTTTCCTCCTGGCATAAGATTACGGAAGCAGTTGCAAACAAATTGTGCCCAATTACCTCCAAAACAATTAATCCCACAAAAAAAGGTAACCAACCCTGGTTCACACCTGAACTAAAACAAATGAAACAGGACCTACGTCACAAGAAAAATAGATGGCGCAAAACCCCTAACACAGCTACCCTTTCAGTCTACAAAGGATCTCTCCATCGCTACAGAACTTCTATTCTGCTAACAAAAAGGGAATTCTATTCCAACAAAATACACCATCTCCAATATAATGCCCAAGCACTGTTCTCATACGTAACACAAATCACTAAATCAACCCCTCCACCTATTCCAGATGAACAAGCTCTATCCAAGGCTAATGAACTTGCTACATTTTTTCAACAGAAGATCTCAAATACGCTTGCCCTCCTACCTCCAACTACGACACCTCTGACTTCAGGCAAGAATCCTCATTCCCCTTTGAGAGCCAAGCTTGTCAATTTCGACTCAATCTCCACCAAAGAGATCGAATCCCTCCTAAAAAGACAGAAACCATCCAGCCACCCAGCAGATAATATCCCGTCGAAACTCTTGCTTCTCATCCCAGACACGATCACAGGACCTCTGACAAGTATCATATATTGCTTTCTAACTCAAGGGATATATCCAGACAGACTAAAAACCGCTTCTCTCAAACCCCTCTTTAAGAAACACAATCTAGACCCTAATGATCCAGCCAATTTCAGACCCATCTCTAATCTCCCATTCTTAGCCAAACTAACGGAGAAACTGGTAAACACCCAGCTTTCAGAGTATCTAGAAGATCACAATATCCTATACCCTTCGCAATATGGTTTCCGCAAATCACGCAACACGGAAACCCTCCTCATTTCTCTTACAGACCATATTATAATGGGTTTAGACAAGGGCTACTCCTTTTTATTAGTCCTGCTAGACATCTCGGCGGCATTTGACACCGTCAACCATTCCATTCTTCTGGATCGCCTAATGGATATCGGTATCACTGGATCAGCCCACAGTTGGTTCAAGTCCTTCCTCAGCAATAGAACCTTTAAAGTCAAAATCAATAATAAAGAGTCACCTTTAACGAAGTCCACTCTTGGTGTACCACAAGGATCCTCCCTATCCCCAACCCTCTTTAACATCTACCTCCTCCCCCTATGCCAATTACTAACCGATCTCAATCTAATTCATTATCTGTATGCAGACAACGTACAGATTCTAATCCCTATAACAGGTTCTTTCTCAAAAGCTCTCTCTCATTGGAATAACTGCCTCCTATCTATCACCAGTCTTCTCAACAGTCTAAACTTGGTCCTCAATGCCTCAAAAACAGAGCTCCTCCTCATCTCTTGAAAGGAAGAAAACCTCCCCATTCCATCCCCACACAACGCCTACATCACCAATACGCATGTCAGAGACCTTGGGGTAATTCTGGATAATCGACTAAACCTAAAGAAAATGGTCAACACCACATCCAAAGACTGCTTTTACAGACTACAGGTTCTAAAACGTCTCAAACCACTCCTATTCTTCTATGACTTCAGGACAGTCCTCCAAGCATTGCTATTCGCGAAGATCGACTACTGCAGTGCCCTCTTCCTAGGCCTCCCCAAATCTACCACCAAACCACTGCAGATGATACAAAATGCCGCAGCGAGATTGTGGTGAACACATCTCTCCCATTCTTAGAAACCTACATTGGTTACCAGTGAATTATAGAATATTATACAAATCAATCACCTTAATTCACAAATTAATTCACCATCAACTTCAACTCGATCTTGAACTCCCATTCAATCTACACTCCTCCAACAGACCAACTAGAGATATTCACAAAGGAACTCTGAAATTTCCCCCGACTAAAGTCACACGCCTCTCATCGACCAAAGACCGAGCGTTTTCGATCACAGGCCCATCTATCTGGAATAATATCCCTTCAGACCTCAGATTGGAACCCTGCCTTTTAACTTTCAGAAAAAAGCTTAAGACGTGGCTCTTTCACCAAGCCTTCAGGGATCCTCCAGACAATCACTAGTTGCCCTTCTTTTACTTGGACGATGGCCTTTGATCTTCATGAACGATGGACTATGGCACCTCTAGGCTAAAGCACGTTTAAGCTTTAACCCGTATCCGCTATTGTATTTCTTAATTATTTCTACCTTTACTTCCTTCCAGCTACATAAGCTTCCAAGTTCCTTATCCTTGTTGAATGTAACTTTGCCTTATTCATTTCTTTTGTTTAATTCTCTTTAGTTACGCTACAGTTATACCCTTGTTAAATGTAAACCGATCCGATATGGTTATGACTATGAAGGTCGGTATAAAAAAGTGTTAAATAAATAAATAAATAAATATATGTCTTTTATTATACAGCAGAATGATACCACCAGAGGTGGCAATAGTGAGGTGATCCAGAGGTAGCAATCAAGGGGCCCTCGGCAGAGGAGACCCGTCTCGCAATGATGGTATAGGGAGTGCAGAATGCAGGTTCTCAGAGCAGAGTTGTAGATGAGACAGACTGCAATGTTAGATTACTCACTAAGGGGGTCATTTAGCAAAATGTGATAAGGCATTTTTGCATGCGTTAAGGGCTTATTGCATGCAAAAATCCCCGTTAACGCATGCGATAGGCCTTTAACGCATGCGAAAACGTGTTTAACTCATGCGACTGCACCATATCGTATGGTGCGATGCAAATTCCAAAAATAGGAGTTAGGGGCGGAGAGTGGGCTGGGTTAGCCTGTCTGCGAAGAGCTATCGCACAGCCGTAACGCCGATTTTAACTACACCTCTTTGGATTGCATTAGGCTGTGCGATAAGATATCATTGCCATTTGTGATGTCTCCCGTAAGTCCTATTTCAGGTGAATTGACAGGTCCAGAGCCTGAGAGAGAGAGAGAAAATGGTATCGCAATTTGCACTAACTTAGCTCTTCGCACAGGTAATTAGTGATAAATGCTATATTAGCATAAAACACACCCCTTTTGCTATCGCATGCAGTACTTACCGCATTTTGATAAATCCAGGCCTAAGTTGGTAGCTGTATAGCTGGAGATCCCAGCAGGCAGAAGTAGTTGAATAGAGGCACCGAGGCAGAGAGAGCAGGCCCTCGAGGAGCGAGTACCTGATCCCTGATAGGCACCTGAAAGAAAGCAAAGGGCCCCCGAGGAGCAGGTATCCAGGTTAGAGAATTACCCTGAAGGGCAGAGAGATCTTCCAGCGGCAGCAAGGAAGTGGCAGAGTAGCTTAGACCGGACAAGTCCAATCCTTGCTAACTCACAGCTCAATACAGTAAAGTGGGGCCGCGGTTACCCTGCTCCTAACCCGCTTTCTACTCACTTTCTGGCCGCGTTAGCCCTTCCTGCGATACACTTTCCCCTTTAACCCATCCTTACTGCCGCTTTAAATCCCCGGGTAACCCCTTCCGCATGCGGCATGTATATCAGATGTAAACGATCGAATTAGCTATTCCCTCAATACAGTAACGCGCGCCCCGACTATCGCTATTTTACCCTGCCATTTTGCCCCGCGTTTAACCTGCTAACTTACCGCCTACCCTTACCCCTGCTTTAGAGGCAGGGGTAATGGTAGATGGCAAACTTACCCCCAAAAGGAAACCTCTAAAAACCTAAAATCCCCTCCTCCCGAAGCGACTCGACATTACTTTCTGTTGTTTTCTTACCTTTTGTTGCTTTTCAGCCCCTTCCCTTCTCTACCGCTCTCCGGAGGGGGCAGCCGGCGGCGAAAGCAGCTTGCAGCGGTCCCCCCCGTGCAGGTCCCGGTTCTCCTGGCTCGACAACAGCAGTACAACAGCTAGGGCTCCATCCAGCTTGCAGCGTTCCTCCCCCTCGCACAGGTCCCGGTTCTCCGGGCTCGGCAACAGCAGTACAACAGCTAGGGCTCCATCTGGCTTGCAGCGTTCCTCCTCCCCCCCTCGGCGCAGGTCCCGGTTCTCCTGGCTCGGCGTGAAGTGCCCTCTCCGGCACGAGCGAAGCGAGGCGTTCTTTCGTTGGCTGAAGTGCCCGTCGATTTGGGCACTCCGGCCAATGAAAGCACATAGACGGGCGCGCATGACGTCACGGCCCTCAGGCCCTCAGGAGAGACATGGTGGATTGCCTTGCCATTGCCATTCTGGGGACGCCGGAGAGAGCGGCATGCAGATGTGGTGGTGGCCATCTTCCCAAGGCTAGCGGGGAGAACAGAGTGAAAGGTGAGGCACAAAGGTCGAAGCCGTCTGAGACCAATGGATGCAATACCCGCCCACACTCATGGTGCATTTCTTAAGTTAAATATAATCATTGCCAGGATTGGCTGCACAATGGGGGTGGTTGTGTAAGTGAGAGGTGGTCTGACTGGATTTACATAAGCCAGAGGACCATTTCCCCTTTGCTCAGCATTAGCTGTAGCACTTTTTTTGGGTCCCTGGTGGTGGCAATGGTTCGGATGTAGATTAGACAACAGGAAATGTCCAAGTTAAACCTTTATTTGAGAGGAGACGTATATTTTGTGCGTGTGCCCGACTCAGGCTGAGTTTCGCCCCACCAGGGGCTGCTCAGGGGCTAAAATTAACAAATAAATAAACAAAGTGAACAATACCGGACATACATATATCAATAGAAATATAGTTTAAAATCATAAACAATGTTAAAAAAAAGGTAACATATAAATAAATTAGAAAATAACAAATGAGAATAAATAATAAAATCATGAGCAAAACTAGAATAAAAAGGCATAATGTTAATAAAGAAGAGATACAGTGTGATATCATCATTTTACCTGTATATAGATGAACACTAAATGAGCCAGAAAATTTAGCTAAACCTTAGTGCGCCAAAATTCACACACTCTTTTGGTCTGTAAAAGATTAAAAAAATTAATCAAAGAGAAGAGGCCTCTGATAACACACATAGTCAAAACACCAAAACTTAAAAAAATATAAAATGAAAAAACAGAAGATTAACCTGAAGCAATAGTGTGGGTCTAATAGAAGTACAAAAACTGTCACTATGAAACCTATAAAAGGCTGACCACTGTAAAATCACCACATTAGGAAACCATACTTGACTGATGATTAATCTAAAAAATGACTAAAAAATTATTTGTAATGTAGCCGCTAAGGCCAACTATTGATTATACAAATTGGTATTCCAGTATGAAATCAACCAGCTAAAAACAACACGTAGCAGTTGGCTTATTATTTAACATTAAAGACAAATATTTGTTGTGCTGCTGATATGTATATGGCGCAAACACATATTCATTTCAAAAAATCAATGCAGTGTTGCATGAAAAAATCAATTAAATAACTCAGTAGTCTTATTTGAAAATATGACCTATGATTTTGAATGATGACCATTTGAGTAGTGCGGAGAAAGAAATGTAATTGCCAAAACATATTGAACTATAAAAATGTAAAGCGGTGAAGACATCGCCAGCAGCTCTCCTCTCAAAGGAGAACCGTAAAAATCTGCTCCAAAAAAAACTTCGAAAACAAAGCACAATTACACAAGACTATCAGCTTATTATATGTGCCACCATTGTATGACCACTCTCAGATTAAAATACAGCGGTCAGCACTAAAAAACTATTTGTAAAAACATAGTTGTCGCTGCTATTCGCTTGTAACTGTGCCGTCTTTATATTTTACTTGTGCGGGTACAGAAAAAAGCTGAAACCATAAAATTAAAAATGCCATGAAATATCACTTAAAAAATAAATAAATTCCTTGAAATGCCTTCAGAGTTTGAATAATGACTATTTGAACAGTGCGGAGAAAAACATATACACACCAAAACATTTTAAACTATAGAAATATAAAACGATGAGGCATCGCCAGCGGCTCTTCACACGAAGGAGAAACATTCAAAGTCTGCCTAAATAAACCATCTTTGAAACGAACACATAATTGACCACGACTGTCACTCTCAAATTTGAAATACAGTGGTAGGCACAAAAAAGAGCGGAGGAGCCGCCTCCGAGGTTCCCGCCATGACGTGGATAAAGATGTGGGTTGCGTGCGCACCCTAGGAGGCCCTCAGGAGAGATTGCCTTGCCATTGCCATTCTGGGGACGCCGGAGAGAGCGGCATGCAGATGTGGTGGTGGCCATCTTCCCAAGGCTAGTGGGGTGAGCAGAGTGAAAGGTGAGAGCAGAGTGAAAGGTGAGGCACAACGGTCGAAGCCATCTGAGACTGATGGACGCAATACCCGCCCACACTCATGGTGCATTTCTTAAGTTAAATATAATCATTGCCAGGATTGGCTGCACAATGGGGGTGGTTGTGTAAGTGAGGGGTGGTCTGACTGGATTTACATAAGCCAGAGGACCATTTCCCCTTTGCTCAGCATTAGCTGTAGCACTTTTTTTGGGTCCCTGGTGGTGGGCAATGGTTTGGATGTGACACAGTGTGAGAGTGGCGGCCCGGGATCCAGCAAATCATGCTGTGACTGTACCTTTACATAGCAAGAGGGGATTTGGTTATCCAGGTGCCAATAAAAGGGAGATCGGGAGTTGCAGTGATGGACCTCTGGTGTTCATAGTGTTGGAGGCCATGGAACTGCAGATGGGGGCAGATGAGCCTCTGGAAGCAACCAATCCCACCACAGAATGTGCACCCATACCCAGACTCCCACTAAGAACTCACCACTACTGTAAATGTCCAGTTTTTTCTCTGTGTTTGGTTGGTGTGGGGGACCTGTTGGGTATGGAACATGTTTGCATTATATCTTGTGGGCACAATCTGAGGGCTATTTGCTTGGGTCCGTGCATTTTCACTTACTGGAATTTTCCTTTTTTCATGATGACTAGTTTTGCAGTATATATTTATTTAAGTACCCGGCCACACGTTGCTGTGGCTCAGTCTGGTTAAATGGAAAAGAAAGAAAAGAGAAAGTGCACGTTTCTAATATGTTTAATTTCACAAGGCTTGTGGGTATACAATATTTTTTGTTGTTCCATTCTCTAGTTTGCTGACTCTAGAACACGCAACATATAATTGTCCATGTGAGAAACAATCCGTGTCTAGATGTAAACCGCATAATTCTAGAAATGAAAAAGAATGAAAAAATAAAAAATATATACTCAGTAAATGAACGGTATGGTAAACGACAGCTCAATTCCAACGCAATGTCACATGAAATAATTAAATCAAAATGAAGATAAATCAAAATCTATGAAAATTCAATTTAACAATGCAATCGGAAACATTGAAATGGAATCATAAAATATTTACTACAAGCCGTTAAGCCCATTAACACGGGCAAGAGTTTTGTCCCCTCTCCTCCTACGTCTTTGCTCTGCTCCGCTCCTCCCCCCCCCCCCCCAGCACCACGAAAGGCCAGAGGCGGCGGTGGTGGTAGGAGCTGCAGCGGCAGCCGAGGGGGATCTCGCGAGCCATAATGGTCCTGCCATCCCAACTCCCTCCCCCCTTCCCCGGTGGCGGAGGGACAGGCTCAGACCCCTTTCACTCTATCCTTACAGGCCCCAACTCCTTTGCTCTCCCATTCCCCTCTACACTCAACCCCTTCCACTCTAACCTATAAGTGGAAAGCTGGGGGGGGGAGGTAGAGACTCTCTCTCTCATACAGCCCCCTACATAGGCTTCCTCTCTCTCTCGCTCTTGCATATACACTCTCCCTCTGTCCCTCACACATGCACGCCCAATCCCTCTCACACAAATATACAATCCCTCATGTAGTCTCCCTTTCTCTCTGGCACTCACACTCACCTTCAGTGCACATTAACACACCTCTCTCTCACACAGTTAAAACAGGCAATATTTTTGTCCCCTCTCCACCTAAGTCTTTGCTCTGCACTCGCAAGAGCTTGCAAAGTTCCCATGCCTGTTGTGTGTTGGAGAGTGAGGAAAACACTCCGTCCCCCCCCCCCCCCTTGCAAAGGGCAGGCAGCAGGCACTGCAACAGATTTGGGGCACGTTTCCTAGCTTACTTTGCTCTTTCTGGGAGACCAGTGCCTTTAAGAAATCCGATCGGGGGCTTGAGAGGGAGGAGGGAGCAGGGCTCTGGCTTTCACTTTCGTGACGGTGCTTTGCTGGGAGAGGGGGTGGAGCGATGCCCATGTAAACTCTTCCCGTGGTGGCTGAGACCCAAGGGCAGGTTGACACCACTGCCTTCCCCCTCCCCCCCCCCCCCACAGTTGCGGGATATTTACTTGACTTCTCCTTATCTGCGGGACTCAGGGGGCGGGGGAGGAGGGCAAGCTGTTCTCTGTTCAGCTCTTTGCGCTTTGGCTGCTGCAGGCTGCAGCTGCTTGTGATCTCTTCACAGCCACTTTCTACTGCATTTGCTCTGCTCTGGCCGTCCCAACTCCCTCCCCCTTCCCCAGCGGTGGACGGACTGGCTCAGCGACTCTTCTACCCTTTCCTCCTCCTGTGTGTAACTGTCCGGCAGTCCCAACTCCCTCCCCCCTTTCCCAGCGGCAAAGGAACGGGCTGAGTCATTTCTCGGAGTGGCTGCCCTTTCCTCCTCCCCTCTGTGACACCCAGCACATAGCACAGAGCTCTATGGTTCGCACATGCGCGGTAGAGCTGCTCTCTACTGCGCATTTGTGGACCGTCGGTCAGAGCCCATTTATATTGTAGATAGCGTATGTTGCTTTATTTCCAACAGATGGTGCTGTTTTTCCAAAAAAATCATGTTTTTACCTGTCACAGGTGTGACATCTATATAATATAGGTATATAAAAAACGCGCGTCTTCGAATGCAATGCTGTGTCAAAATTTCAAAGCAATTGGTGAACAACTTTCGGAGATTTAAGATTTTGAATAAATGAACATTTACATTTTTATTTATATAAATATATATATATCAGGGTTAACCACAGGTATTATAATTCATAGACAACATATACCAACATATACAACTTATGGGCATACCCCACAGGGGTTTGGTGAGAAGGTAAGCCCATTAGTTGTGTTGTAGGGCACCAGATATGACTATAGGCGTGGGTAGGAGTTTGTTGACATATGGACATGGTCGACATAGCCGACGTCTGTAGGTAGGATTTTGTTGATATACAGATATTTAATGGGTGTTATTGATGCTGCTGCGCAGCCATGGTGTTCGGGTGGAGGATGCCGATAGTGTTATGAGGAAAGAGGATATAATGGCGGAAAATAGTAAAGTAAGTGATAAGATTTTCCTGTGGTTAAAAATGGATGCAGGCGCTGGAACATCTGATTAAGGTTGGTGTTATTGTTTCTTATTTATCTACTGTACTTGTTTCTTTGGTTTAGTAACTGCTGTAAGGAAGGACAATCCTGTTTGATATTGAAGATGAAATGTCATGTGGTTTGTGATAGTAAGCAATGTATAATGTTTCAAAGGAGTTGAGGTAAGTGGCAACAGTGGATTGTGTGTGTGTGTAGATGTTATGAGTTAAATGTGACTGGGTGATTCATTATTTTAGTGATTCATGAAAAAGAACTATTTAATTTGATGTGTTTAAGGTATGGTAATTTGTTGGATAATGGGAGTTTTAGATATGTGATTAGACATTGGTATTAATAGGATTGAGTTTGAGTGATGGAGGTTAAATAATGTATACTTTTTGTATCTTTATAAGAAGTGCTAAAGAAGTTCTGAAGTAAACAGTCAGATGTGAATTTGGAGGGCTCTTATATGAATATCTGCGTATATGATGAGAATCGATCCCCTGATGAAACTGATGGTGAAACAAGAGTCTCTTGTCGGGACTATTAATGAGCAGAAGAAGCAAAGTATAAGGGAGTATTTGAAATAATTGGAAGAGAAAAAGGAACATATAAAGAAAAGTTTGGAGAAGAGGAAGAAATATATATAGAGGTTATATCATCTTCTTTTGGAAAGATTGTTAAGAAAATGATGTTATAGAAAGCTTTTATAAATATACTATTATGATAAGTTTTGCACAAATTATTGTTAAGTGTAATATGAATATTGTATTGTATTGTGTGAATGTGAGGTATGAGGGATTGGTAAATGTATACGTATTATATAATTTGAAATTTGGAAAATATGTATGTTAATGAGTTTTAAAAATGTTTTGATAAATAAAATTTTGAAATAATAATCATACAGGTATATAGTATATGTAGTTTTGCAGTATGGCATATGTTGGGTAGTTGGGAAAGGTTCAAAGGCCCTGTGTTGGATCGGTGTCACCCTTTGTGCTTTGCAGACCTGGTGGCTTTGGTGAGTTGCATGCCATGGATGTGCTAATCAGCTTCTGAGGAGGCTTTTTTTCGGGTGGCTTTTGTGTTGGCTTTTCACGCTGCATTGCAGGTCAGAGAGTTGGTGGCCACTTCTTCAGTGATACTGGGTTTGGTAGGTCTGTTGCTGGTAAATGTTCATCAGTCCAAGTCAGATCAGTGAACTAAAGATCACATAATTACCCTGTATATGTTGAGAATTTGGTGGTTTGTCCAGTTGCTAGCATGCGTGCTTTCTCGGAAGTGTTTCCTGTGGTGGGCAATTTCTTTCTAGTTCACAAGGACATGTCACCTTTGATGCACTCACAGTTTTACAGTGTGCTTAAGCGAGTGGTTGCAAGTGAAGGTGGCGATCCTCGTCTTTATGGTACACATTCTTTCTGCATAGAAGCAGCCACTTCCACAGCTGAAGTGGGTTTCAGAGAGAGTGACATCCTGTGGATTGATCATTGGCATTTAAGAACTTTTGCATCCTATGTGCACCTCGGTATGGGTGGTGGAATGGGAGATTCTTCTTGATTTCAACTTTCTCTTCTTTTTTGTTTAGAAGTTCACTTTGGTGCGGTGGACAAGGGCTGTGCTTAGGTTGTGGGTCATTCCTTTGTGTACTGGATTTGTGAAAGGGCACGTCTCAGCCAGTATGGAGAACATCTCAGACTGGCTCAAGAGGGCATCCATCTTTGCTGGGGTGGAGTGAGGAGAATGCGATGGGACCAGTTGAAGGTTGTCATGCAGCAGTTGCTCGGAACTTTTCTTCCGCCTGAGTTGGTGATCATCCATCTGTGGAATAATGATTTGGGGAGCCTGACCAGTAGGGAGTTTATTACAAAGGCTCAGAAGGACATTGTGTTTTTGACCAATCTGTTACTTGAATCATGAGAAGGGTTATCAGACTTTCTGTATTGACCTAGGTTGAGTGAAGAGCCATTGTGGAGAAAGGGTATCATTCATGAAGGTTAATAAGCAAATTTGGAAACTGGGCAGTATCACAGGGGCCTTTTTATATTGTGCATGCTTGTATTGCTGATCATTGTTTAGTGTTTTACAGGTTGGACAGTGTGCACCTGTCAGATATAGGTAATGATCTGTTCAATACTGATATTCAGGATTTTCTAAGAAAGCTTATCTTGCATTTATTGGCCGCAGTTTGATGTGATGGGGATGGTACACAAGCTGCCGCATGCAGCAATGCTTACATCTATGGTGGTAACCCAAACCCTTTTGGAAGGAGTTTTGAAATTTTAACTTAGGGTTATGGAAAAATGATGGCTGTAATGGTCTGGGAGGTCAATCATTGGGCACCAATTAGATGGCACGAGACCTCTACCATTGGGTCATGATGCAGAGATCTTGGCAGGTGGATGGATGGGCCAGTTAATGTGGGAAGCCAGAGCTGATGTTGATGGATGAATTGGCCAGTTAATGTGGGAAGTTGGACTGTGATAGAGAAGCTACACTGAGTGGGCTGTTTTGAAGTAATGTTATGGATTATCGTTCATGCTTGAGTCCTGTTTATGCTACTAATGTACAGCCATATTTCATTCCATATCTAGTTTCAGTGTGTTTATATTGTGGACAGATTTTTGGAGGGTTGGGATCAGGTCAGACATGCTCATGTTTATGTAGGCTGGGGAGTAACGTCTCACCAAGTCTTTAGTAACATGGTGTCTGGTGGCTGCTGGACCAATCCTCACTCTCACTTGCTCTTCCTTGACCCTTCTCCTTTGGCCAGTAGCCCTTTGGCCAGTAGCCCTTTGGCCAGTAGCCTCCCTTGCCTGCCCATCTTTGCGGTGCATTTTTTAAGTTAAATATAATCTTTGCTGAGATTGGTCGCACAGCGGGCATGGTTGGGTAAAGGAGAGTTGGTCTGATGGGATTTAAATAAGTCATGGGATCATGCTCCTATTGCTCTTCCATAGCTGCAGTGCTTTTCCCTCCCTCCCCTTCTTTTGTGTTTGCTATTTATTTATTTATTTATTTATTTATTTATTTATTTATATAGAGATTTTATATACCGACGTTCCATATAAAGATCAGAACGGTTTATAAAAGTTACAATTATAACTGTAAATTAACAAATATTGACAGTTTATAGAGGTAGTCTTCATAAGCAGGAATTAATATACATAAAAAGAAATGTTCCAATACATATTAAACCACTTACTAAAGATCTATGACATAAGGTGAGTAGTTCTGGAAAATAATGTAATAAATATCACATACTAGTAGTCAGTACGTTGTGTAGAGATTCTTACATTCTCTCGTTAAATTTTATTCCTCATGCTTCAATTAATATCTCTCATCCTTCTTGTTTTTGTAGTTCCATTACCTCCTGATGTTTTTAGGTTAGGTTATATGCATTTTTGAAAAGCCAGGTTTGTAGCTCACATTTAAATCTCTTTCTATCTGGTATCAAACATAACATCTCTGGCAGAGAAGTCCAAAGCTTTGGACCTGCTATGGAAAATACATGACCTCTTACTTTAGTCAGATGTGCACTCCATATTGTAGGAATAGTCACTAGTCCCTTATTTTGAGATCTAAGCATTTGCTGAGATGTGTATGGCTGTAAGATCATGCCAATCAGACCAATATTACTGGCATGAATGATCTTGAATATTAGCGTTAATACTTTGTAGATTTGTGATTGTACTGGTAGCCAGTGTAGTGAAATCAGCAATGGTGTAATGTGATCAAATTTCTTATTTCCTAATAAAAGTCTTGCTGAGGCATTTTGTAATAATTGTAGTGGTTTTAAGAGACATGCAGGAAGACTGAGAAATAGAGAGTTACAGTAGTCTAGGACTGAGAAAATCAGAGTTTGTAATACAGTATGGAAGTCTTCGAAAGTTAATAAAGGTTTCAACCGATTTAACATAGACAATTTAGCGTAACCTGTGTTTATTGATGTGATTTTTCATAGTAAGGTTTTCATCTACCTGGATACCTAAATCTGATACTTGATTTGAGGGAGAAATGTGAAAAGTACACGTCTAGAAGCAGAAGTTTAACTATAGTAGAATTTCTACTTAACCAAATGATTTCAGTCTTTTTAGGGTTTAATGTTAGTTTAAGTTGAAATAGTTCTTGCTGTATTGCTTTCATATAGGTTGATACTATATTTTCAAATGATTTAGAGAATGGAGTGTAAAACTGTATGTCAACAGCATACAAGAAGAAAGAAATTCCTAAATTTTCCAGTAATTTACACAGAGGGAGCACATACATATTGAATAGTGTTGCAGAGAGGGATGAACCAATATGGAAAGTATCTGATATGTGATTGTCCAATTTGACTTGGAGTTACCTATTGGATAGAAAGGAATAGAACCATCTGAGAACACTACTTTGATCCCAATGTTGCTCAGCTGATGGAATAATAGGGTATGGTCCACAGTGTTAAAGGCTGCTGTTAGATCGATTAGCACAAGAAAATAAGATTATTCAGCATTAAATCCTCATAAAACAGAATCTTAGGGAGAGGAGTAACATCCAAGTAGAACGATGTTTCCTAAATCCAAATTGATTTGGGAAAAGAATATCTTGGTCTTCCAAGTAGTTCACAAGTTGGAATAACATAGCTTTTTCAAGTACTTTTGAGAGAAAAGACAGATTGGATGATAGTTGTCCCAATCATCGATTCTACCCATTTTATTGGGATGATAGTTGTCCCAATCATCGATTCTACCCATTTTATTTTTTAGAATTGGCTCTATCACAGCTTATTTTAACCCATGTGGAACATTTCTTTCTGAGAGAGAGAGATTCATTAAGGTTGTTATTGTCGGAGTGATAACACAGTGTACTTGTTTCTAGGAACTGGCTGGGATTGGATCATGTGGGTGGATAAGGATTAATTTTAGCAAGAATTTTGACAAATTCCCAGATTAGTTACTCTTCAAATGTAGTTCATTTAAGCAGGCCATATGACTCTTCAGGGGCTCCTGTGGGAGAACAGATAGGAAAATGAGTTTTCAACCTATTGATTTTATCTAGAAATGATGTTGAATATTCATTGTAATCAGCTTCTGAGAAGTTATATTTTCTCAAGAAGGAAGATGATGGGCCCTTGCTTAAGTGTTTAACCACATCAAAGAGTAATTTGGAATTAAATATTACTCTATGGATCTGTTTAGCATAGTAATCTTTTTTTGCTTTATTAGTTAATGCACTATATTTTGTTAGGCGGTGTTATGTTCATGGACCCTTGGGCTGGTTAGGACAGATAATAGAGTGTTGTAGAGATCCACAGTAATTGTCCAAACCAAGAGGTGGTTCAAAGACTCGGAGCATGAGACTTCTACTGTTGGGTCATGACAGAGAGATAGATGGGCTGGTTAATGTGGGAATCCAGGGCTAGTTTTGAGATGTCTCTGCTGGGCTATGGTGGGGTGGCTACCCACTACAGGGTGTTTTAAAGTAATGTTGTGGATTATTGTTTGGGCTCAGGTTCTGTTTATGCTAATAAACTGCAGCCTTATTTCACTCGTTTCATTGTGCTTATTTTGTGGGCAGGTTTTTGGAAGATTGGGAACAGGTTAGGTACCAATTTATCTCGACTGCTCATATTATGCTTGCACAACAGAGCGAGAATTTCATGAACTCTAGAACGGTTTCATTCTGCACAGCATCCATAATTTAAAAAATGGACTGTTCAACACCATTTTGACATGAGCTTTAAAGAAAAGTACGCTATCAAAGATGACATCCAAATTATGAACTTCATTAGTAAAAAGAATTTACACCCCCTCAAATGTTAAGGTCTTGGGAAAGTATGACGTTAAATCAAAATAAGGAAGGGTGAAATAGCATCAAATGATCACAAACAATCTTTAATCCACTTAGTCACAATTGTTTATTAGTCATTTTGTGATGTGTCGAAGGACAACCAGATTTAAATGTAAATAAATTGTTGCGATCCTGCCCGCGAGGAGCGTGGGCAGGCTCTTACCTTGCGGCCAGTCGGGCCGCCGACTCGCCCCCACGGATCCCCAGCTGTTTGGCACAGCGGGCCGCCGCTGTCACTGTCCTCCGCGGTGCAGAGGCCGCATTCTTTCTTTCCCTGCACAGCGGGGCCGACCCACCGTGAGCTCTCCCTCGCGGCTGGGACCTTCGTTCCTGCTCCTGCCTCTCCCTGACGTGCTGCAGCTGATGTCGGGGTCTTCAGCCGGCAGGGAGGCCGTCCCTGCCGGTGCCTGCAGCCATCCTTTGCTTCCTGCAGCCTTCCTGCTTTTGTCTTTGCGGCATGGAGCCGCTCCAGCAGCCTAACTTCCTCCAGGGCTGCTCCTGCTGCATGCCTGCTTCTCCTTTGGCCTTCCACGTGGCTGGGAACACCACCAACATTCCTGCCTCTCTTCATCCAGCTTCCTAAGGCGCGGGCGCGCCTCTCTCCTCCTCTTCAAGGGCCAGCCAGGTGTAGCCCCCTGCTGACCCCGCCCTGGACGTTGTCCTCTTCAGCCCTACAAAAGGGCTCAGCGTCCATTCCAGCTTTGCCTTCGCAAGGAGTTGGTCACTCCTGGGATCCTGCTGTCCTTCACTCCAGGAGTCGTCCTTGTTCCAGCACTTCTTCAAGGTCCTGTGTTTCCTGTTCTTCGTTGGAGCTCCTCGTCTTGTCTCATTGTCTACATTCCAGTTCTGATGTTCACCTGCTTTTCCAGATGTCCGTGTTCCAGCCCTAAGGTCTGTCTCCCGATCCAGTATCTGTGTTCCAGTCCTGATGTTTGTTCCTGACATCTGTGACCCAGCTCTGATATTGCTTCTCCTGATCCTGAAGTCCGTGATCCTGTCTTGCTCGCCTGAACCCCTGGTTCCGCATTCCTGAATCTTCTGTACGCTTGGTACCTCACGGCAAGCCATGTCGTGTTCCACGACCAGCCCCACGGGCGGGCTGAGTAGGGCGCTTCATAATGCAAGCCTTGTACCTTGTTCCTGAGTCTTCTGAAAGCCAAGTACCTTGTTCCTGAATCTTCTGTACGCTTGGTACCTCGCGGCAAGCCATGTTGTGGTCCGCGACCAGCCCCACGGGCGGGCTGAGTAGGGCGCTTCATGATGCAAGCCTTGTACCTTGTTCCTGAGTCTTCTGAAAGCCTAGTATCTTGTTCCTGAGTCTTCGTCTGTGCCTGAGCCTTTGTCTGTGCATCCCAGAACCTCGTTCCTGAGTCTTCATCTGTGCCTGAGTCTATGTCTGTGCATCCAAGTACCTCGTCCCTGAGTCTCGTCTGAATCTCCATGTTCCGGTCTCTGCTGCCCTGGCCTCCATCCAGCCTGCTGCTTCTTGCCGTGCCCTGCGGCAGGTCCGAAAGGGCTTGGAACGGTCGGAGGACTGTTCATAAGACCATCATTGTGTTGTTGGTCTTCCAAAGCGCGCAGGTCTGGAGGAGGGTCATTATCTCCAGTCCTCAGTCCAGCCTCGCTCCCATCCAGCCCATGCTTGGGCATGCCTCGCATACTGCAGCACCTCTTCGGAGTTCTTCTGAGGCGAGCCGTGGCCCAAGGACACACACCGCTTGGTAAGTGGGACCACTCTCCTAGCACTCCACAACATAAATGGTCCCCCGAGACACACCGTGTTTCGTGACAAACTGCCTCGGGAAATACCTTTAATCAATATTCCAAAGATTTACAAGGAGAGAAGCGTACAAAGGAACCCTGCAAGCTCCCCCAACCAAAGCCACACGCCACACAGCAACTAAAGACCGGGCATTCTTGACAGCGAGTCCTGCCATTTGGAATACTATGCCCACAGACCTCAGACTGGAGCCCTGTCATCTAACATTTTGGAAAAAACTCAAGACCTGGCTATTCCTTCAAGCCTTCCCTTAAACTTTCCGAAACATGCAAATGGCCCATTAGCCATACTTCACTATATATGCAGCTAGGCACCCGTCTGCTAAGTATTTTTAATACATTCAATTTTTAATTTTAATTTGTTAACTGTCTTCTTCTGTCCTATGTTTCCGGCTACCTTAGCTCCCAAGTTTATTCCACCTTGTTTATTGTAATTTTGCTTTCTTCCTGTTTAATTGGTTTGTTAAAGTTATAACCCCTTGTTCTTTGTATACCGATGTGATATAATGATCATGAATGTCGGTATAGAAAAGAGCTAAATAAATAAATAAATAAATAAATAATATTTCATCCGATTCCTGTCAGCTTTACAATAGCACATCAAGAAATGTCTTGAATTGTCAATGTCTTGATGTGTCATTGTAAAGCTGATAGGAATTGAATGAAAGATTATTTCCTTATCCATGTAAACCTTTGGAATATTCACTAAAGGTCCTTCCCAACACAGTTTGACATGAAACATGGTCTGTGTCAGGGGACCATTTATTTGCATTTGAATTTGGTTGTTCTTCAACACATCACAGAATGACTAATAAACAATTGTGACTCTAAGTACTTAAAGATTTGAAGCTATTTCACCAATCCTTATGGACATATTTTGATGGTTGGATCTATCACCATTTGAGTTTGCTTAATTACCCATAATTTCATCTTTTTCCAAATTGAAGGTAAGTTTGTTGCTTGACAACCAGATATGAATTGCTTTTAGGTAGATAGTAATTAGCCCAATGGTGGTTTTAGAATCAGAATTAATAGGGGAAAATTACTGAATATCATCAGCATAGGGGTTGTTGTGATTGACTGCCAGGCAACTTCAGCCCTTAACTGTAGCAAGCCAGTCCGGTTTTCATGAAATCCACACTGAATATTCATGAGATGCATTTGCTTGCAATGGAGACAGTGCATGCAAATGCATCTCATGAATATTCAGTTTAGTTAGCTTGAAAACAACACCGGCTTGTGGAACTCAATGACATATGCATGATCCCTGTCATGCCTGAGAAGTGAGACTAAAATTGTCTAAGCATTATCCATTCTCTAGATAAGTTTTTTTGTACAGCTTATCAGATGATAACCTAATCCCGCAATGTTAGATATAAACCTTAACTTTACATTTCTGTTTCCTGAGTTTTTCTTATAGATTTCTAAAATACAGGAACATCTGTGAGACACACACATTATGTAGAAAAATAGGATAATCCTCAAATACATTCCCACAAATTGTCATACATTTGAAATTAATGACTTATTTTTAGCTTGAGGTGAAAAACAAGATACATATTATCTTTTTTTCAAAACAGGAAACAAGATCTAAGTAATACATCACTGGTAACCCAGCATAACAGGATGAATAAAATACAGACCATATCCAATCTAATAATTATCTGCATCATCAAGCACTAAAAAAGACATTTTACAATTTTTAGAGTCTATGCAGTGCTTGCAGGTAATCTTTCAAAGTGGAGCATGAGTGCTTTGTTACTTGAGTATTTTGCAGGTAGAGCAACGCATGACCTCTTAGTTGCATTAAAGGGGAGGAGAATGTTCTCAGTAAAATTAATGCGGGTTAAATGCTTTATAGACACATAAAATGATCCCCGAGAGCAGTACAATTTAAATGTTCCATATTATGAGAAATACCACATATATCTTTTTACCCATGGCTTTTGCACAATTCTGAAAATGAAAGTATACACATAGGGCTGGATTTTAAGAGGTACGCGCGGGCATAGATTTGTGAGCGATTTTATAACATGTCTGATTTTATAACATGCGTGCGCAGCCGCATGCATGTTATAAAATCCGGGATCGGCATGCACTTGTGCACCTTGTGCGCGCCGAGCCCTAGGAGAGCCCCGATGGCTTTCCCTGTTCCCTCTGAGGGGGCGGAGGGAACTTTCCTTCCACTCCCCCACTTTCTCCTCCCTTCCCCTACCTAACCCGCCCCCAGCCCTACCTTTGTTTTGCAAGTTACGCCTGCCTCTGGGCAGACGTAGGTTGCGCGCGCAGGCCAAGTGCTGGCGCGTGATCCCCCGGCCTAGAGGCCCTATAGAGGCCTTTGGATCCGCCCCCTCCCTGCCCCTTTTTTCAAGCCCCGGGACATACGCGCCTCCTTCCAATTTTGTCCATCTCCTCAGTGTAAGGGGAGTGGGACCAAGAGAGACACTGTTGAAGTATCTCCTCCACTGATTGGTCTGTGGGTAAAGTCCTCAGGGGACACTGGCTCACAGGATGTCAGGTTTGGGTGTATGGGGCCTGGAATGGACCCAGCCTCCTTTTCCTGGATGGAATTATTTCAGTGATTGCAGACATTTCTACAGAGCCAGTCTGCTGTAGTGGCAGTTCCTAGGAAGGTAGGTTCAGATGCTCCTAATACTCCTCCATCTGTCTCCACGATCAAGCGCTGTAGTGCAGTATAGTCTGACAGAGCTCGAATGCAGGTGGATTAGGATGATACTGATGATATCGGTGGGGGCTTTCCTGGTGAAGAAGGGGATATTCCCCTAGATTTGGAGCCATATAGAACTCTTCTACATTTCTTTCTGAGAGATGAGTTGTTGGGTCTGATATCTTAGATCTTGAGGACCCTTGGAGTAGCTAGGCCTGACTCTTTGGGTATGTAAAATAAGGATCCTATTTTGGTCATCCTGCACAAGGCTTCTTGTTTCTTTCTCCTCTTGGATGCAATCCAGGAATTGATTGATGTGTCTTTAAAAGAGGACACGTCTTAGTAGGTTTATACCCCTTGGATCCTGAGGCCAGAGAGCAGTTGTGTTTCCCTAAAGTGGATGCCTTGGTGTATTCCTTCACAAAATGTACCACCATCCTGGTAGAGGGAGGTGCAGTTCTGAAGGTTGCTCAGGATAGGAGGATTGAGGCTATCCTGAAGCAAGCCTTTGAGGCAGTGACAATGAACTTTTTTTTTTTTTTAAAGCCATGCTACTTACCTGGATATCTTTGAAGATATCCAGTTAAGTAGCCAGTTATCTGGCCACACAAGGCTGGATATAAAAACATAAGATTGCCATACTGGGTCAGACCAAAGGTTCATCAAGCTCAATATCCTATTTCCAACAGTGGCCAATTAAGGTCACAAGTACCTGGCAGGATCCCAGTGGAAGGGTTTCTGCAAATCCACCTTAATAATGGTTTATGGACTTTTCCTCCAAGAACTTGTCCAAACCATTTTTAAATGCAACTGCACTAATAGCTTTCACCACATCCTCGAGCAACACATTTCAAAACTTAATTATGTGTTGAGTAAAAATAATTTTCTCTTTTTAGTTTTAAATGTATCACCTAGTAATGGCATTGTGTGTCCCCTAGTCTTTCTACTTTTTGAAAGAGTAAACTGATTTATGTTTACTCATTAAACTCCACTCATTGTTTTATAAGCCTCTATGATTTCTCCTCTCAGCCGTCTCTTCTCCAAGATGAAGAGTCCTAACCTCTTTAACCTTTCCTCATAGGGGAAATCATTCCAACCCCTTTATCATTTTGATCACCCTTCTTTGTACCTTTTCTAGTTCCACTATATCTTTTTTTGAGATGTGCTGATCAGAACTGTTCTCAAGATGAGGATGCACCATGGAGTTATACAGAAGCATTATGATATTCTCTGCTTTATTCTCCATTCCATTCCTAATAATTCCTAGCATTCTATTTGCTTTCTTGGCTGCTGCTGCTGCACACTATGCAGACAATTTCAAAGATCAACGATGCTGCCTAGATCCTTTTCCTGAATGGTGACTCCTGATATGGATCTTTGAATTGTGTAGTTATAATTTGGGTTACTCTTCCCTAAGTGCATCACTTTGCACTTGTCCACATTAAATTTCATTTGCCATTTGCATGCTTTCTCCCAGCTTTGCAAGGTCCTCTTGCAATTTCTCACAATCCTCCTGTGCTTTAACAACTTTGAATAATTTTGTGTTATTGGCAAATTTGATCACCTCACTTGTTGTTCCCATTTCTAGGTCATTTTTAAGTACGTTAAAAAGCAGTGCTTACAGTACAGATTCCTGAGGCACTCCACCTTTTTCCACTGGGAAAATGTATCATTTAGCTCTACTCTGTTTTCTTTCTTTTAACCAATTTGTAATCCTCTATAGGATACTGCCTCCTAATCCATGACATTTGTCAGTTTGTCTTTTTCAGTGGAGGAGGTGAGTGGTGGAGTGAGGAGGTGTGTGGAGGAGGTGAGTGGAAGAGTGAGAAGGTATGTGTGGAGGAGTGTGAAGATGTATAATGGAGGAGAAGGGAGGTGTGTGGAGGAGTGAGGAGGTGAATGGAGGAGTGGAGATTGCGGAGAGGATGGAGTAAGAAAGGTGTGGAGAGAGGAGAGGAGAGGCATGAGGAGAGGAAGGGGAGGAGGAAGTAAAGGAGGCAGGAAGATGAGGGTAGGCATGCTAGGGGAAGGAGGAGTAGCAGTAGGGCTAGGGAGAGGAGTAGAGAGAGGCAGGCGTGAAGGAATAGGAGGAGGCGGGAGAGGGAAGGGGACAGGCAGGTGAGGACGGATGGAGAAGGATGGCAGGCAAGGGATAGAGAGAGAGGGCAGAGGGGAAGGTTGTTGGCAGGGCAGGGGCAGGAGAGGGGAGCAAGGGAGGGGAGAGGGGAGTGGGATGGAAAGGGAAAGGGAGGAAAGGGAGGACACCTCTCTGAAAGTGGAAGTGGCACCCCCTTCTGGCAACCAGGCAGCAGGACACACTCATCTCTGGGCTATCAAGTTCAGCATCCATGAGAATGATATGGTGATTGCAGGGGTCCTGCATCATTATGTCATGCTCTTTGGCAACTGGGCAGCCAAGACCTCGAAGGCATCCAAGAGTCAGATCTGGCGCAACATCGCCCAGGGCATCACCATGCACAGCAGAGTACCAGGAAGCAGGCAGCAGTTGGTCCACAGATACCAGGACATCAAAGCGCAGCTGAAAGCAAAGGTAGTGGTGAGAAATAAATACATATGGTGGACTAGAAGAGGCCCTGACCCCTATGAAGGACTGACTTGTGCAAAGACTGGGACCGGATAACTTTGAGGGCATGGCTGAGCGACTGGACACCACGCGAGCCACAGCAGGTAAGTTCACCTCTCCTGTAAATGGGCAGGCTGCAATGGGTGTACACATCATTTGGCATAAGATGCTCACAATGCTAAAAAGCAAAGTGCACCTCTGATACCAAATAAAAAAATGATATTAACTGGCATTGGTACTTATGTCTTATGTTTGTTTCCACAGCTCTTGGCCACAAAGCTGCCGGTCCCAGCCAGGAAGCCCCAGGGAGCAGCAGTGCACCTCCCCCTTTGCACAAGCCTTTCCTCATGGATGCCCAGACCCAGGTCTGCGAGGAGGAGGAGGAGCAGCAGCAGGCAAAGGATCATGAGCCATTTGCAATGCTGCAACCCCTGAGTTCACCAAGCCCACTCCATGTGTCCCTCAAACCATCTGGCTTCATGGAGAATCAGAGCCTTGAGTGGGAGGCTACAGATTCAGCACTACCTCAAGCCAGTACACCACAGCACCAGCCGAATGCACCATGCCCTCAGCAGGAGTAGTCCATAAGCCCCATCATGCCCCTTTTGGAGATCCAAATTCCTGCACATCACAGCACCACTTCCAGCACTGCACTAGCACCGACACCAAGCCCGGCACCAGCATGAACAACATCCCTGCCACCAACAGAAGAGTCCATGGAGGAGCGGCTGCATCAGTCAGAAAGGAGGCATGGAGTACATCTCTGACACATACGAGCAGAGCTAGTGTGCCTCAGGAGGGCTGTCAATAGGTAGAAACAGATCCTGAGAGATCAAACAGCCGCTAACACACAGAATGTGATGATGCTGGCTGCAGCAATGAACATCATGACAAATGTGCTAACACAGATCCTGCAAAGGATGCTCGAGCAGCCATCCGAGTCTTCCCCTGAATCACTGGAGTTCGCAGAGGTTCCCCGGGATGATAGAAGCCTGAGAGGTAGGCCCCAAAATCCATGCCTCCCAAAGTGGCCAGCCACGATGTGGCAAGGATCCATAAAGGACAAAAGGTGCTGCCATTGAATACCAAATAAGAAGAGTTGCACCAACAATCCTGGGTGGGCCTCTGTACTAGAGATGTGAATCGTTTTAGGACGATTAAAATTATCGTCCGATAATTTTAATATCGTCTTAAACCGTTATGGAACACAATACAATAGAGATTCTAACGATTTATCGTTATAAATCATTAGAATCGTGAGCCGGCACACTAAAACCCCCTAAAACCCACCCCTGACCCTTTAAATTAAATCCCCCACCCTCCCGAACCCCCCCCCAATGACTTAAATAACCTGCGGGTCCAGCGGCGGTCCGGAACGGCAGCGGTCCGGAACGGGCTCCTGCTACTGAATCTTGTTGTCTTCAGCCGGCGCCATTTTCCAAAATGGCGCCGAAAAATGGCGGCGGCCATAGACGAACACGATTGGACGGCAGGAGGTCCTTCCGGACCCCCGCTGGACTTTTGGCAAGTCTTGTGGGGGTCAGGAGGCCCCCCCCAAGCTGGCCAAAAGTTCCTGGAGGTCCAGCGGGGGTCAGGGAGCGATTTCCCGCCGCAAATCGTTTTCGTACGGAAAATGGCGCCGGCAGGAGATCGACTGCAGGAGGTCGTTCAGCGAGGGTTCCGGCTGGGATATGGCAAGGCAGGGACCTCCAAGTGCAACAGTGCCCCAAGACACAGAGATTGATAGAGGATAACACAGCACGTCACTCATTGAGTCGCACACTCCCACACTAATCTTTTGAGTACGGACTATCTGCAGCACATCCTGCACCTACCATGGGCAATGCGTATGTTCCTGTAAGCTTTGTCATCAACCAACATTGATGTCTGTGTCTGCTTGTCCCTAACTGCTAATGAGGTAGTCTGAGTCCTTCCTTGGCACAGATTGTCTGTACCTGCTAGGAATGTGCATTCTTTTGCAATGAAATAGGAAATAGAGACGATATTTCCTATTTCATTGCATTTTGGGGGGGCAACGAAATGCTAAGAAACCCATGAAATTTTGTGTGGTTTTCTTATTGTATTTCTGGTGGGGGGGGGGGGGGGGAGAAAGGGCACATTTAAAAAAAAAAAACCCCAAACCCACCCAACCCTTTAAATTTAATTAATTGCAAACCCCCACCCTCCCAACCCCCGAAGACTTGCCTGACACCCCCCCCCCCCAAGACTTACTGAAAGTCCCTGGTGGTCCTGGAAGTGATCTCCCCCTCTCGGGCCGTCGGCTACCAGTAATCAAAATGGCGCCGAAGCGATATAGAGGCATTATGACATTTTCCGTTTTATTAACCATTCTCTTCCTAATAATTCTTGGCTCAAGCACAGGCTTTCACTGTCACATGCTGTCTCTCTCACACACACAGAGGCTCTCACATGCTGTCTCTGCAAACATTCAGGTCCTCACTCCCACACCCAGTCTCTCAAATCACTCTCACACACACACACTCTCTCAACTCAACTCTCTCAACTCAACTTTTACACACACACACTCACACACACACACACACACACACACACTCTACAGGCCTTCAGCCTCTCACTTGCCTCTGGGCCTCCTCTTCATGGGTCACCACAGGATGGGCTCTGCAGTGGCCCTGATCTTCTCTGGCCGCCTGCAATGTGGGATCCAAGGCGGCCCTGCTACCAGGCCTCATCCTCTTCTCAGCCCACTGTGACTTGGGATTTGCGTATGACCTTAAACGCTGCTCTCCTTCTGCATGTGGCTGATGCTCCCCCTCCTTCCTGCCCGTGCGACTCCGGCAATGTTTTTCTTCCGGGGCTGCATGGGCAGGAAGGAGGTGTAGCACCTGCAGGTTTGGACGCAACCTTTTTCTTCGGGGCATGTGACATGAGCTCCAACACAGCCCCACCAGTCTTCCTGCTGTGTGTGTCCAGCACACAGAACAGCAGTAGTTCCCTACTCAGTCGCCAGTGGGATGAGGTCCACCGGCGTCCGCATGAGCCTCCATTTCGGCCATTAGCGCCCCCTTATGGCCCTGCGCCTGGGGGCATTGCCCCCCCCCCCCTCAGTATGCCACTGCTCATGCCCCCTAATGCTCAGCGCCGTAGGCCCCGGACTAGTTTGCCTAGTGCTTCCACCAGCCCTGGGTGCAGGAGTGCTCAGCTTATGTGCTTTAAGGGTGGTCACAGATAGCACTAGGAAAATAAGAGATACTAGCTATAGCTAGAATCAAAATACTTTACATATTTTCAGGGTAAATACATTCATCCATACAGCTGCACCACATGCCTATCATTGAGCCCTAATGGCAAATTGTCTTGCAGCACCCTGACATCTCCATATCTGAGTAAGGCTACCTATGATGACTGAGTTGAAGGCAGGATGTTCAAACACACCTTACAGATGGCTTCTATGATGTCAACCTTTGCTCAAGAAAGATGTGGATGCTCTAAGAGTGCTTAGAAACTATACTGTGATGGTGACATCTCAAAGGTCATAGGAAAATACAAGTGAAGGCAGGACACCATTTCTTTCCCAATCCTGTCTTCACAGAGCTGGACCTGCAATCCTGGTGTAGGCTCTACAAGAAGCTAATGGAAGCTAAATGACAGCACGACAGGCAAGGTCCTTGTTATAACTCCTCCTGTAGCTGTGCCACAGGAGGCCTCTCACCTTTTTCTCTGGAGGCCGCACCGAAGAAGGGGTCTTGCCTGGACAATCTATCCCAGTTTTGCTCCATGGCCTGGGAGGCCTTCCTTGCCATCTGGGCCTGCCTGAGGCCTGCTCTGCTTCCTCCTGGACTCTCTGGTTTGAGCATCGCCCCGCCTTTCTAAGGTGCCAGCCCGCAGCTCTTTGCTTTAGTTATAGGGCCAGCCAGGCGTGGCCCATCTAAACTCCTCCCAGGGAGTTGCCTGCTTCCTGCTCTATAAAAGGACTTTGCTTTCAGTTCTGCTTTGCCTTGCATTGGAGTTACATACTCCTGGATGTCTTGCCTTCCAGTGCTCCGGCAGGCCTTCGTTCTTTGTTGGAGCTCCATGTCTTGTCTTGATATCCGTTGCCTGTTCCTGATGTCTGTGATTCTGTCCTGATGTCCGTCATCCGTTCCTGATGTCTGTGATCCAGTCCTGATGTCCGTCGCCTGTTCCTGGTGTCTGTGATCCTGATGTTCCTCACCTGTTCCTGATGTCCTGTACCCAAGGTTCCTCATTGCCTCCTTTCTGGCATGCCATGTTGTGGTCCGTGACCAGTCCATGAGTAGTCGCTGTGTAGGGCGCTCATGGGTTGTGCAAGTACAAGCCTCTGGAAGACTTCCGCTTCAGTCCTGAGTTGTCTTAGAATCCTTGCTTGCTTCCGTACTGGTCTTTGGAGTTCCTTGCACTGCGTCTGTCCATGCCAAAGACTCTGAATGAACCTGTGCCAGTCCAGCGTGGTCCGCGACGAGCCTAGGAGGGGCTGTGTAGGGCGCGCCTTGGTCCAGGCTTCTACAGTATCTTCGCCATGTTCCAGCTTCAGTTGTCCCACACTTTGTCTAGAGCCTGCTTCGCATGCAAGCATGGTCCGCAACAGCCCATGGGTAGTGGCTGTGTAGGGCGCACTGCATCGCAGTCTCACCACAGTCCTTGATCCTGCTTCTGAATACCTTGCCTGCAGTACCTCATTCCTGAGTCTTCATCTGTGCACTCATGTTCCTCGTTCCTGAGTCTTCGTCTGTGCACCCAAGTACCTCATTCCTGAGTCCACGTCTAGAGTATGTCTCAGAGCCTCCATCTGCCCTCATCCTCAGTCCAACCTGCTGCTTCTTGCTGATACCTTGTGGCAGGTCCGAAAGGGCTGGGAACGGTCGGAGGACTGTAAACTTACCAACACCATTGTGTTGGCTCCAGAATCATGCAGGTCCGGCAGAGGGTCAGACCGTCTGTCTCCGCCCATGCTGGGACACGCCTCACCTACCCTCGGCGCTGCCTTGGAGCCATCTGGGGTCATGCCGAGACCCAAGGGCACACAATCCCCTCAAGATGGGATCGCTCTCCTAGCGCTCCCCTTCCGTAACAAAATGCAAGGCCTTCTCAAACAGGAAGGCCTTCCGTAACAGTCCTCACATTCTCCACATTATCATTTATACATTACATACAGGCCTATACAGTACAGTGCACTCCGGTGGAGCGCACTGTTAACCCGCATTTGGACGTGCATTTTCGACACGCTAGCTTTACCCCTTATTCAGTAAGGGGTAATAGCGCGTCAAACGTGCATCCAAACCCCCTGAGACTAATAGTGCCTGCAACATGCAAATGCATGTTGCTGGCCCTATTAGTCATTCCTGCATGATGCAGTAAGTAAAATGTGCTGCCAAGCCGCACATTTTACTTTTAAGAAATTAGCGCCTACCCAAAGGTAGGCGTTCATTTCTGCCGGTGCCGGGGAAGTGCACAGAAAAGCAGTAAAAACTGTTTTTCTGTGCACCCTCTGACTTAATATCATGGTGATATTAAGTCGGAGGTCCAAAAAGTTAAAAATTTAAAAAAAAATTAAAATCAGCTCGCAGATTGAAAACCGGACACTCAATTTTGCCGGCATCCGGTTTCCAAACACGTGGCTGTCAGTGGGCTCGAGAACTGACACTGGCAAAATTGAGCATCATCTGTCAAACCCGCTGACAGCCACTGCTCCTGTCCAAAAAGAGGTGCTAGGGATGTGCTAGTGTCCCTAGCGCCTCTTTTTATCGTGGGCCCTAATTTAAATATTCTGTTTTACTGTATCGCGCGCACAAGACACCGCAAACTTTACTGTATCAGCCTGATAGCTAGGTGTAGTATGGTGCATCTGTGTCAGGGTCCTTTCAAGCTAGCATTTAAGAGGAATTCTAGCTTGGTAGAACATGTGTGCATTGTGGGAATGGCACCAGGTAGCACAGGTGCTTTACCCAAGACTGTAAGGGAAGGCATGCTACTAGAGCACTCTGATGTCTGCAGTAGGTTTGCCAACTGGCTCCAATTGTCAGGGCAGGTATATCCTGTCCTGGTTTGGAACCCCTTACATGCTGGGATTTCAGCTGATTTCACTATAGTTTTTCAAAGCAAAACCAAGACTATCAATACCTACATGCATGGGACTAGTACCATGTATCAACATGTCCTGTCAATCTGGATCCAGTTGGAAAACCTAGTCTGCAGTGGCACTGAATCTTTTGAAGCAGTGGTGTCAGCTGTGTCTTGACACACCCATGTGACAGTAAGCCTACCCAGTACAGGTGTATTACTTCACATGCACACATTTCTCAGCTACAGAATGAGGCAATAAAATGGGAAATATATCAGTGAAACCTTAAACTTTCTACCTGTACCTTTAGGCTGTGCCTTTAAGCTTCAGAGCTGTTTGAGATGTACAGCATTTCTAGAGCTGTAGCTCTCCATGCTCGAGGAGCAGCTGGGGTGGCACCATAATTGTGGCACTATCTCATCCATATGTGAGTGCTAGGATAGGGTCTGATGGGAAGGGCCAGCAAGCCATACGGCTACTCATGCATCTTCTAGTGTTACTATCAGGCAGAACACATTATGGCAGCCACTAGGGATGTGAATCATTTTTTGACGATTTAAAAAAATCGTCTGATATTTTTTAAATCATCAAAAATCGTTAGAGTTCATGATACAATAGAAATTTTCCCGATTTATCGTGAAAAATCGTTACTCCCGTTAGTGTCTACTAACGGGAGTTATTTGGGGGGAGGGCGGGAAAACCGGCACACCATAACAACCCCTAAACCCACCCCAACCCTATAAAACTAATCCCTTACCTTCCCCCACCCTCCTGAACCCCCCCAAAACTTTTTACGAGTACCTGGTGGTCCAGTGGGGGCGCAGGGACCAATCTCCCACTCTTGGGCCATCAGCGCCATTTTGGCTGCCACTCAAAAATGGCGCCGATGTCCTGATGAAAAAAAAACCCCACCCGACCCTTTAAAAATGACGCCTTAGCTTCCCCCACCCTCCCGATCCCCCCAAAACATTTTAAAATTACGTGGTCATCCCGGGAGCGATCTCCCGTTCTCAGGCCATCGGCTGCCACTCATAAAGATGGCGCAGATGGCCCTTTGCCCTTACCATGTGACAGGGTATCCGTGCCATTGACTGGCCCCTGTAACATGGTAGGAGCACTGGCTGGCCGGCACCATCTTCGGCTCATGCGGGGACACATGGGGGATCCAGGGGATGATCCAGATGTATCTCCATTCGTAGACCATGGTGTAGAGCGAGATTATGTAAAACACAGCAAACCAGCACTTTGGGTGAGGCATACATTATTTTATTTATTTATGTATTTGCTTATTTAATTAATTTATTTAAAAGCACTTCCTACTTTCAGAGTGGGCTACAATATGAGAAATATATAGACAGTAGAGAGGGAGGCGAGGTAAAGCAAAATCTTAGAGAGGGAGAAAAAGGACAAGCATCGGGAGTGAAATCAGTTGCGCCAGAGGGTCATAGGAAAGGGGAGTAGAAGCTCCATCCATCTTGTCCAAACAGCGAAAGCGACTTTTGAGAACTCTGAAGGTGCATTTGATGACACAGCACGTAGCACTTAAGTGATTTGCCTAGCCTAAGTGTATCTCACATTGCTCCTCATTTTTATTAATCCCACCCAAACCCCTTCCCCATCCCATTCCTTCAAAAAATTTGCATTCGTACCATGCAGCAACATAACTATCGCATGAGTTATGCAGTTAACACATGCATTAATGTGTTATCGTGCGTATTAATGCCATTAGGCATTTTGATGAATGACTCTATTAGTTAGCTGGATAACTTTACTCTTCCCTGAAATACTCCGGGAATGCTTCTTTTTAATCCGGCTAGATTTTAGACGGATAATTACTTATCCGTCTAAAATCTAGCTGGATAATAGAGGTGTGAATCATGTGATCGATTGTCTTAATGATCAATTTTGGCTGGGGGGGAGGGAAATCTTATCGTCGGGTTTTTTTGTTTTAAAAAATCATTAAAAATCGTAAATCGGGGGAGGGCGGGAAAACCAGCACACCAAAAAAACCCTAAAACCCACCCCGAAACTTTAAAAGAAATCCCCCACCCTCCCGAACCCCCCCCCCAAATGTTTTAAATTACCTGGGTCCATTGGGGGTTCCCGACGCGATCTCCCTCTCTCTCTCTGGCCACGGCTGCGTTGAGAAATGGCGCCGGTGGCCCTTTGCCCTTATCATGTGACAGGGCAAAGGTAGCGCCGGTGCCATTTTGTTTCCTGGCTCCCGACGTCACGCCTGCTGGAGATCACCCCCGGACCCCTGCTGGACCCCCAGGGACTTTTGGCCAGCTTGGGGGGGCCTCCTGACCCCCACAAGACTTGCCCGTATGATATAGTGAGGGCAAAGGTAGCGCCGGCGCCATTTTGAAGATTGGCAATACGGCCCGCGTGCAGGAGGTCGCTCCCGGACCCCTGCTGGACTTTTGGCAAGTCTTGTGGGGGTCAGGAGGCCCCCCCAAGCTGGCCAAAAGTCCCTGGGGGTCCAGCGGGGGTCCGGGGGCGATCTCCAGCAGGCGTGACGTCGGGAGCCAGGAAACAAAATGGTGCCGGCGCTACCTTTGCCCTGTCACATGATAAGGACAAAGGGCCACTGGTGCCATTTCTCAACGCAGCCATGGCCAGAGAGAGAGAGAGGGAGATCGCGTCAGGACCCCCCCACTGGACCCCAGGTAATTTAAAACATTTTGGGGGGGGGTTCAGGAGGGTGGGGGATTTCTTTTAAAGGTTCGGAGTGGGTTTTAGGGTTTTTTTGGTGTGCCGGTTTTCTCGCACCCTATTTAACGATACAATACAAATGCCCCTGACGATAAATCGGGGGCATTTGTATTGTATCTGCACTCTAACGATTTTGGACGATTTTAAAATTATCTGACGATAATTTTAATCGTTCAAAAACGATTCACAACCCTACTGGATAATGGGTTAAATATTCAAAACCTTGTCATTTAGATGGATAACTTGAATATTGCCCTCAGTCTTTATTGTTTCCATAGATGTGATTTTGTGTAGCTCTAAAAATAGTAGTCGGTGACCTTGCATTTAGCATGAAATCTATAGTCTGGTCTAGATGTATTGTCACTACTCCTAAATTACTTGAGCTTTGCGCCTGTGGTTTTTGAAATCAGTAGAGCTTGCTACTGATTATAGTCTTGTGACAGAAAAATATAACATGTCATACATGCTGCAGAACCAAAAAAGTAATTATAGCACCTGCAGATATCAGATCAGTACTGTAGAGAGTCATTGATACAGAGAGAATTTTCAAAGTTTCAAAGGCATAACAAAAAAGTTAATTTCTAGCACTGCAGTCTTATAATCTCTGTGGGTTGAATCTTCAAAAGGATTTGCATGCATAAAACTGGGTGTTATGCACATAAATGAGCTCTTGAAAACTACCCAGGAGAGGGGGGGGTTCTGTGCATAAAAGTACTCATGTAACTTGCATAAGCACGTATAATTACATGGAAGAAAAATCAGGCGTTCTAGGGGCCAGAGTTGGAGTGGGAAAATTCTTTACATGCGTAATGCTGATTTTCAATAGTCTGTGTGAAAATACACACTCACACAGTTTCACCTGCCAGGTAGCAGGAGTAAATGGGTGCATGCATATTTACGGGTGTATATATTTTTTTTAAACGTCACTGCAATCAATGAGTCAAGCTCTATTGCAGGTTCTAGCAGTGCAGAATTATAGACTTCAGAGGACAAGGTCTAAGGCCTTCACTTCAATTGTTCCAGTTTTATGGAAGTCATTGCCAGTAGAAAGAAGGTTGAGGGAGATGTGCAGGTTTTTAGAAAGCAGCTGAAGACTCTTATTTAGGGAAGCTTTTGAATTAAATGCCTGTTTTCTTTTCATATTTTATTTTATTTTAGATTAATTTTATACATAAGAACATAAGAAGTTGCTATACTGGGTCAGACCAAGGTTTCATCAAGCCCAGCATCCAGTTAACAACATTGACCAATCCAGGGTACAAGTACTTGGCAAGTACACAAAATATTAAGAAGATCCCATGCTACTAATGCCAGTAATAGCAGTGGCTATTCCCTAAGTCAACTTGATTAATAGCAGTTAATGGACTTTTCTTCCAAGAACTTATCCCAACCTTTTTTAAACCGAGTTACACTAATTGCCCTAACCACATCCTCTGGCAACAAATTCCAGAGCTTAATTGTGCATTGAGTGAAAAAGAATTTTCTTTGAATAGTTTTAAATGTGCTATTGATAACTTCATGGAATGCCCCCCTAGTCCTTCTGTTGTCTAAAAGAGTAAACAATCAATTCACATTTACCCATTCTAGACCTCACATGATTTTATAGACCTCTAACTTATCCCTCTTCAGCCGTTTTAAGTTTTATTGTGTAATGTTTTATAAAAATCTAAGTGCATTACATTTTATGTAGTAAATTTGTGCTCTGCAGCTGGAAGCCAGTAGAACTTAGCTGGGCAGGCTGGTTAAGGTGGTCAGGGCCAGGCAGACACTGGCTCTAAGTAGTGCTTGGACGAGGTAAGGCTGGAGACAAAACTTGGCAGGTACGACAAGGCAAACATGACAGGCAGGGCTTGGCAGACGTAGACAAGGATACTATCTACTGGATACTGGTATGGCCAGGGGACTGTGGACAGGATCGTAGGGACAGGACAGGGCAGACCAGGACAAGACCAGATAAGGACATGACTTAGACAAGACAGACAAGGTAAGAACCAATAGGGATCACATATACCATAGAACATATAAGTCCAAAGGCTGCAAGACTAAGTGGTCTGAAGGCCACTAAGCAAAGGCGCCTGGAGGGCAAGGCTGGGAACAAGAAGTTCTTAAGGCCACAAGGCATGGCAACAAGGCCCATAGGCCAAAGAGCAGAGTGAGGAACAGAAGCCAGGGCAAGCATCCAAGAGTAACTTGATGCACCAACAAGGAGGTTCTAGCAAGGCAAGGCTAATTAGAATTAGTGCAGGGTGTGGTGCAGGCAGGAAGGAGGAGCATGGCAAGTTCTGGAAGCCATGCCTGCTGAGGATTCCTAGCGGAGAGAAGGCCACATCAAAGCTTGATTCAGGTTGGTTACTGAGGAGTTGGTTCTGATAGCTGAAAGCAGAGTTCATAAGAGTCTTCTGCTGGTGAGGAGGTGTCATAGCAGGAGAGATCAAGGTAGGAAAAGGCTGCAAAGCAGGCATCATCCCTAATAGCAGCGAGCACTGTTTTTCTTGGAAACTGTGGAATATAAGATTTTTAAATAAATAAATAAATAAATAAATAAAGCATTATGAGGTCAATTTTAAAAGCCTGGCATTAATGAGGGGATGCACAAATAATTTGGGCCTGTGCACATATCTCCCACAGCATGCACATCTCAAAAGTTTTCAAAAAGGGATGGGGTGTAGGCATGGTCTGGGTGGGGTATGGGCATTTCAGGGCATGAACATGAGATGTGAGTGTAAATACTTGTGCACCCCAGTGCACACTGAGATCCCCTTCCGCTTAACTTTATTTCTGCTATGGATGATGTGTAAGTTAAAAATTAAAGACAACTAGGCAGATCTGCAGGATTTTAAGGGTTGGGGCTAACTGGAAGGCTATCAAACCAGGGGGTCTGGAGGACCTATCAATTAATTGTGTCAACTGGGGATGAACTGGTGAAACTGTGAATAACGTTGGTGCACACCCCTTTTAAAATCCCCTGATTTACCTGGTAGAAGTGGGAATTGTGTGAATATGTTTGCACTCACTTAAAATTTGTCACACATGTGCACGCAGCCAGGCTATACATGTGTGCAATTATGTTATAAAATGGACACATCCCTGCCGGCACGCGATCCTCCGACACAGAGGCCTCTGGCCCCACCCCTGGACCACCCTGCCCCACCCACAACCCGCCCCCGGACCGCCCCTTTTTGCAAGCTCCGGGCTTTATGCGCATCGCCGGGACTTTATAAAATAGGCCCGGCACGTGTAAGGCAATTTACGCTTGTAGAGCTTTTAAAATCCGGCCCATAGCGTATCTGGACTTTCAGAAAGCATTTGACAAAGAACCTCATGAGGAAATGATAAAATCATAGGATAGGAGGCAATATTCTACTATGGATTGAGAACTGGTTAAAAGAAAACAGAGAGTAGGGCTAAATGGCAAATTTTCTTACTGGAGAAATGTGATTAGAGGAGTGCCCCAGGGATCTGTGCCGTTTATTTTATTACTAGCTGTACCCGGCCACGCGTTGCTGTGGCTCAGTCTGGTTAAATGGAAAAGAAAGAAAAGAGAAAGCGCACGTTTCTAATATGTTTAATTTCACAAGGCTTGTGGGTATACAATATTTTTTGTTGTTCCATTGTCTGGTTTGCTGACTCTAGAACACGTAACAAATAATTGTCCATGTGAGAAGCAATCCGTGTCTAGATGTAAACCGCATAATTCTAGAAATGAAAAAGAATTAAAAAAGAAAAAACATAAACTATACTCACTAAATGAACGGTATGGTAAATGACAAAGCTCAATTCCAACACAATGTCACACAAAATAATTAAATGAAAATAAATTGAAATTCAATTTAACAATGCAATCGGAAACATTGAAATGGAATCGTAAAATATTTAGTACAAGCCGTTAAGCCCGTTAAAACAGGTGAGATTCTTGTCCCTTCTCCTCCTACGTCTTTGCTCTGCTGCGCTCCTCCCCCCACCCCAGCACTATGAAGGGCCAGAGGCGGTGGTAGGAGCTGCAGTGGTGACCGAGGGGGATCTCGTGAGGCGTAATGGTCCTGCCATCCCAACTCCCTCCCCCCTTCCCCGGTGGCGGAGGGACAGGCTCAGACCCCTTTCACTCTATCCTTACAGGCCCCAACTCCTTTGCTCTCCCATTCCCCTCTACACTGAACCCCTTCCACTGTAACCTATAAGTGGAGAGCTGGGGTGGGGGGGGTGTAGAGAATCTCTCTCTCATACAGCCCCCTACATAGGCTTCCTCTCTCTCTCTTGCACATATACTCTCCCTCTGTCCCTCACACACGCATGCACAATCCCTCTCACACACATGCACAATCCCTCATGTAGTCTCCCTTTCTCTCTGGCACTCACACTTGCCTTCAGTGCACATTACCATACTTCTCTCTCACACAGATAAAATGGGCTTGCAAAGTTCCCATGCCAGTTGTGTCTGGGAGAGAGAGGAAAACACTCCACCCCCCCCCCCCCCACCCATCGCAAAGGGCAGGCAGCAGGCACTGCAACAGATTTGGGACACGTTGCCTAGCTTACAGATCGATACAGTAAAGTGTGGCCGCGGTTACCCTGCTCCTAACTCGCCTTCTACTCACTTTCCGGCTGGTTTAGCCCTTCCCGTGATACACTATCCCCTTTAACTCATCCCTACCACCTCTTAAAATCCCCGGGTGATCCCTTCCGCACGCAGCATGTATATTAAATGTAAACGAGCGAATTAGCTATTCCCTCCCATACAGTAACGCGCGCCCCGACTATCGCTTTTTTACCCTGCCGTTTTGCCGCGCGTTTAACCTGCTAACTTACCGCCTACCCTTACCCCTGCGTTAGAGGCAGGGGTAAGGGTAGGCGGCAAACTTTCCCCCAGCCCCCGCTCACCTGCCCTGGCCGCGTCCGGTCTCCGGTGCAGCCCCAGTCCTGTCCCCTCCTCCCGAAGAAAAAAAAAAAAAACCCCCGAAAAAAAAGTAGCAAGAGAGCGAGGGGAGAGACGGGCAATCCTACGCTCGGGCCTGCCAGTCCCTTGTCCTCTCCTCCCGAAGCAGGGCGCGAAAAGCAGCCTTGCTCCGGGAGGAGGGGGCAGTTTAAAGCGACGAAGCGACTTACTTTTGCAGCCCCCCTCCGGACATCAGCGACGACGACCGGGCAATCCTAGGCTTGGGCCTGCTAGTCCCTTCTCCTCTCCTCCCGAAGCAGGGCGCGAAAAGCAGCCTTGCTCAAGGAGGAGGGGGGGGGCAGTTTAAAGCGACGAAGCGACTTACTTTTGCAGCCCCACACCTCCGGACATCGGCGACGACCGCGGCTCCTGCCTCCAGCCTCCAGCTGTCAGACAGACGCATCGCACGTGGGAAAGCGGCCCCTATGCGTGCAATTGGCTGCTCAAGACGTGACGTCACATGCCGTGACACCAAACGTCGTGACGTCACGTCTTGAGCAGCCAATTGCACGCATAGGGGCCGCTTTTCCACGTGCGATGTGTCTGTCTGACAGCTGGAGGCTGGAGCCGCGGTCGTCGCCGATGTCCAGAGGGGGGGGAGCGCTGCAAAAGTAAGTCGCTTCGTCGCTTTAAACTGCCCCCCCCCCTCCTCCCAGAGCAAGGCTGCTTTTCGCGCCCTGCTTCGGAAGGAGAGGAGAAGGGACTAGCAGGCCCGAGCCTAGGATTGCCCGTCTCTCCCCTCGCTCTCTTGCAACTTTTTCGGTATTTTTTTTTGCTTCGGGAGGAGTGGACAGGACTGGGGCTGCACCGGAGACCGGACGCGGCCAGGGCAGGTGAGCGGGGGCTGGGTGAAAGTTTGCCGAGCATCGGAGAACTGTCCACTTCCTGGTACCTGTCATTTCAAATGTCATTTCAAATGTCATTTGAAATGACAGATAGCAGCGTGACCATGAAGCGTTAGGCCCGAGCACCCAGGATACTGTATAGGCGCTCTATACAGTAAAATGGGTTGCGCGGGCCTAACGCTTCACGGACGCTTCCTAGACGCAACTTGCATTTGCAAGCTATTTGCATACGGGATCGAGCGGTAGGCGAGCTGCACTGTGCGTGCGGCAACCGCGGGTGTGCCCGGCACTGCCGCACTGTTTCTACCGCTGCCTTAGATTATCGATCTGTCAATATGCTCTTTCTGGCAGACCTGTGCCTTTAAGAAATCTGATCGGGGGCTTGAGAGGGAGGAGGGAGCAGGGCTCTGGCTTTCACTTTCGTCACAGTGCTTTGCTGGGAGTGAGGGTGGAGCGATGCTCATGTAAACTCTTCCCATGGCGGCTGAGACCCATGGGCGGGCTGACAGCACTGCCTTCCCCCTCCCCCCCCCCCCCCGCAGTTGCGGGATATTTACTTGGCTTCTCCTTATCTGTGGGACTCAGGGGGCAGGGGAGGAGGGCGAGCTGTTCTCTTTTCAGCTCTTTGCGCTTTGGCTGCTGCAGATTGTAGCTGCTTGTGATCTCTTCACAGCCAGCTTCTACTGCATTTGCTCTGCTCCGGCCGTCCCAACTCCCTCCCCCACTTCCCCAGTGGTGGTCGGACTGGCTCGGCGACTCTTCTACCCTTTCCTCCTCCTGTGTGTAACTGTCTGGCAGTCCCTACTCCCTCCCCCCTTCCCCAGCTGGGGAGGAACGGGCTGAGCTGTTTCCTGGAGCAGTGACTCGTGTGCCCTTTCCTCCTCCCTTCTGTGACACCCAGCACGTAGCACAGAGCTCAATGGTCTGCACATGCGCGGTACAGCTGCTCTCTACTGCACATTGGTCAGAGCCCATTTATATTGTAGATAGCGTGGGCTGCTTGTACGTCCAACAGTTGGCGCTGTATTTCCAAAAAAGCATGTTTTTACCTGTCACAGGTGTGACATCTATATAATATAGGTATATAAAAACACACATATATTTGAATGCAATGTTGTGTGAAAATTTCAAAGCAATCGGTGAAGAACTTTTGGAGATTTAAGATTTTCAACAAACGAACATTTACACTTTTATTTATATAGATAGGAATATTGAGTAAGATGATCTAATTTGCTGATGGAATAAATTAATCATAGTTTGTAAATCACAAGAGGACTATCACAAATTGCAAGATGAACTTGTGAGAAGGAGAGAATGGGCATCCAAATGGCGGATGGTATTTAATAGGGACAAGTGAAAAGTGATGCACATAGGAAAGAGGAGCCTAAATTATAGCTACTTAATACGAGGTTCCATATCGGCAGTCACCAGCCAGGAAAAAGATTTTAGTGTCATCGAGGATAACACATGGAAATTATCTGCCTAGTGTGTAGCGGTAGCTGAGAAAGCAAATAGAATTCTAGGAATTAATAGGAAAGGAAAAGAGAATAAAACAGAGAATATCACAAGGCCTCTGTATCACTCCATGTTGTGACCTCATCTTGAATATTGTATGCATTTCTGGTCACCACATCTCAAAAAAGATATAGCAGAATTAGAAAAGGTACAGAGAATGGCGACCAAAATGATAAAGGGTATGGCACAATTCTTCTGTGAGGAAAGGCTAAAGAGGTTAGGGCTCTTCAGCTTGGAGAAGAGGCGACTGACGGTAGATATGATGAGGGTTTATAAAATAATGAGTGTTGTGGAAAGGGTAAATACAAATTTGTTGTTTAAGAACATAAGAACATGCCATTCTGGGTCAGACCAAGGGTCCATCAAGCCCAGCATCCTGTTTCCAACAGTGGCCAATCCAGGCCATAAGCACCTGGCAAGTACCCAAAAACTAAGTCTATTCCATGTTACCGTTGCTAGTAATAGCGGTGGTTATTATCTAAGTCAACTTAATTAATAGTAGATAATGGACTTCTCCTCCAAGAACTTATCCAATCCTTTTTTAAACACATCTATACTAACTGCACTAACCACATCCTCTGGCAACAAATTCCAGAGTTTAATTGTGCGTTGAGTGAAAAAGAACTTTCTCCGATTAGTTTTAAATGTGCCACATACTAACTTCATGGAGTGCCCCCTAGTCCGAAAGAGTAAAAAACCAATTCATATCTACCCGTTCTAGACCTCTCATGATTTTAAACACCTCTATCATTTCCCCCCTCAGCCGTCTCTTCTCCAAGCTGAAAAGTCCTAACCTCTTTATTCTTTCCTCATAGGGGAGCTGTTCCATTCCCTTTATCATTTTGGTTGCCCTTCCCTGTACCTTCTCCATCGCAATTATATCTTTTTTGAGATGCGGCGACCAGAATTGTACACAGTATTCAAGGTGCGGTCTCACCATGGAGTGATACAGAGGCATTATGACATTTTCTGTTTTATTCACCATTCCCTTTCTAATAATTCCCAACATTCTGTTTGCTTTTTTAATTGACACTGAACTGACAATTTCAATGTGTTATCCACTATGACGCCTAGATCTCTTTCTTGGGTAGTAGTACCTAATATGGAACCTAACATTGTGTAACTATAGTATGGGTTGTTTTTCCCTATATGCATCACCTTGTACTTGTCCACATTAAATTTCATTTGCCATTTTGATGCCCAATTGTCCAGCCTCACAAGGTCTTCCTGCAATTTATCACAATCTGCTTGAACAATTTTGTATCATCTGCAAATTTGATTACCTCACTTGTCGTATTTCTTACCAGATCATTTATAAATATATTGAAAAGTAAGGGTCCCAATACAGATCCCTGAGGAACTCCACTGCCCACACCCTTCCACTGAGAAAATTGTCCATTTAATCCTACTCTCTGTTTCCTGTTTTTTAGCCAGTTTGTAATCCACGAAAGGACATCGCCACCTATGCCATGACTTTTATTTTTCATAGAAGCCTCTCATGAAGAACTTTGTCAAATGCCTTCTGAAAATCCAAGTACACTACATCTACAGGTTCACTACAGGTTCACTACATCCAAGTACACTACATCTATATCTACAGGTTCACTACATCTACAGGTTCACCTTTATCCACATATTTATTAACTCCTACAAAGACTAAGGGACATGCAATGAAATTACTAGGTGATACATTTAAGATAAACTGGAGAAAATACTTTTTTACTCAACACATGGAATTCATTGCAGAGAATGTGATAAAAGCTATTACTGTAGCTGGGTTTAAAAAAGGTTTGAAGATGTTCCTGGCCAGAACAGGCTTTGTCCCAGGCCTGATGCTAGGACCCCACCTGGAGGCTGAGTCCTGATCCCTGGGCCTTGGCCTTAGGCCAGAGCCCGGATCCATGCCTGATACTGCAGCCCAGCCCAGAGGCCTGGTCCCAACGCCAGGGCCTCAACCTGGATCGAGGCCTGATGCCTCAACCCAGCCCAGAGGCCGGGCCTCTGACACCTGGGATTTGGCCTAGGGACAGGCCCAGGCTTGGAGCCTAGGCCTCTTAGCAACTCTGGCGATGTCCTCTTCCTCTTCTTTCTTCTAACTCTGTTGCAACCCCCAGCGCACAGCATAAGAAGAAAGAAAAGGAAGAAAACATTGCTGGAGAAACTGAGAAGCTTGGCCTCCAGGCCATGCCCTAGCAACAGATCTGGGTCTGAGCTCTAGCCTAGGCTGAGGGTCATGCATTGGGCCCCAACTTCTGTGCCAGGTCCCAACATTGGGCCTTGGTGAGGGATAAGGCCCAGGTGTCGGGAACCAGGCTCCAGACCAGGTCGCAGCATTGGGCCTGGGTCCAGGCCCAGAACTTGGTGTTGGGACCCTGCCTCCAGACTGGGCTGTGGTGTCGGGCCTGAGTCCAGGCTACTGCCTAGGCTGAGGCCTAGATGAAGGGGCCTTGGCCTCCGGGCTGGGATCTGGAATTGCGCCTGGATCCAAGCCATGGTTCCTTATTCTGATTTGTACCCCATGGCTGCAAAGGTAGGCTTCATGGCTGGAACACCATTTCTAAGCCCAGAGGCCTAAGATTTAGTGGCTACGGGGGTCCATAGTTCAGAGGATGGTGGGAGGGGCCTGCAATCTGTGTACTGCCTTCAGGAGGCTGGTGGATGTGAAGGAGAAGCTCACCCAGCCAAAATGTTTTACACTGCTTCTCTTGAGCTGGAGGGCTTGAGGCAATCACCACAGCTCTTAGACCTCTAGGTCTTTCAGGACCTGCTCTCCACAGGTTCTTGGGCTATTTCAGTGTCCTCTTGTGGATTGGTTACTGGATAAATGACAGGAAACTGAGGGTAAGATTAAATGGTCAATTTTCCAAATGCCAAAAGGTCATTAGGGGAGTGCCCTAGGGGACTGTATTGGGACCTCTTCTATTTAGCATTTTCATAAATAATCTTGAGTAAGGAATGAATCAGGTGACCAAATTTGCAAATGACACAGCATTGGTTTACATCATTAAAACAGCAGAGGATTGTTTAGAACGTGAAAAGGACATTGAGATACTTGTAAGAATGAAAGGTAATTTCACCGGCAAATCATTTGATGTTTCATGATTATAGATGCATTTATTTACAGTTTTCTTTTTGTTGTACGCTGCCTGGTGTTGACCCTGAATTTGGTGACTCAAGAAATGTAAGGAAATCAAAGAAATTAATTTATGAAATAAATACTGAGAGGAAAAGCAAAGGGGTGATCTGGTGTGTCGGTTTCAGTCTAGAAAACAGTGTGCTATCTATCCCAAGTGGTAGAGAACCAGAGAGGAAGAATCTCAGCTGGACAGATGGGATGAGCCAATTGGTCTTTAGCATATTTACTGTATTGCAATATTACTTCACTATGTACTTATAATGCACATGACTATGGTTCATTTCAGAGTACATGTTTCCCTATTAGTACTCATTTGAGATATTTATTTTTCTCTTCATTCTTTTGTGGCATGGCTATCTTAAGCGTTTCCCTACTTAACAGGGTAGTAACTTTCAAACAGGTGCGCGGGCGTGCATGTGTGCATCAAGAACGTGGCAATTTTTCTAACATATACCCACACATGAATGTATGTTATAAAGTAACCTAGGTGCATAGGTGTGCACACAGTTTTCAAGTGGGCGTGCACAGCCCACGCCATGACCAGTTTCACCAGTTCGTACATCAGTTCTCCCACTCTAGAGTTAGGTCCTCCAAACCCTCCTGGTTCTTTAACCTGCATTCCCCCCCCCCCCCCCAGTTAGTCCAGACCCCTTAAACTACTCAGAGATGCCTGTTTTTTTGGGTTTTTTTTTTAACTTACACCCCCTCCGTAGCAGAAGTAAAGTTACGTGGCACTGGTCCCGGGCGCAAGCCCAGGTGCGTAAGTCCTTGCGTGCATTTCTCTTGCCCCTGCTCTGTAATGCCCCATGCCCCAGCCACCCCATGCCCACACCACGCCCCCCTTTCTTTTTTCTCCGATGCGAGATTTGCATGCAACGGCACTTGTGCATGCATAAAATCGGGTGGACACATGCTTGTCCTACATGCGCGCACATCTCCCGATTTTGGCACGTACCCGGCTTTTAAAATTCACTTCAAAGCTCTTTTAAGGAAAAGAAATTCCCTCTCTAGCAGAGAGTTATCGAGGAAAATTTTACCTGGTGTGGGGGAGGGTGTATGTGTCTCTGACCAATCATTTGCATTTGCTACTTAATTAGGTTTGCAATGGCTTGCGAATGTCTCATTATATATGGATGCGTCACTTGAGTTTATCTCTGTAGCACAAGCATGCAGCACTTACGTTCTGCAGTACCCTCTTCCTGCCAGGAGTACATCACTGCTAATATGCTGTTCTTAGACACAGAAAGTAGCTGAAAGGGGATCAGTGAAATAGCTGATTCAAGCAAGATTTGGAATATCCAGAGGCACGAGATATCTTCCCAGGAAATCCTGTCCATGCTTCCTGAATATCAATAAAGCCTCAGAATTCTGCACTGCTGGATGCATAGACAGTGCTACACAAGAAGACAAGCATGCTATCCTTTCATTTCTAAGTTATACAGAATAATGAAACTATACCAGGCCAGCAACCTAGACAGTAGATTCATTTTATGAAACGAAGAAACACCACCTTCATGTAACTATCAATATCTTTGAATAGACATCAACTATTACTTAAAGAGGTGTTTTTGATATTTAAAAATAATCAAATATTCATATTATTGTATGTAATTTTAGACTGAGAAACTCCAAAGCTATAGAATATCTATCATATCTGGCCATCTCCATCTCCCAGACAGATTTGAAACTGCTTTTGTATGGATTCTAAGCAAAATGTGAATAAGTCCCTTTTTGAAGTTTGACTTCTGTTATACAATAGTGATAACCATCTGATAGCTCAGCTGAACTGAAAGGTAAGTGCTTTGTGCAATATAACATCTTAACTGAGCGTACTTTGTCTCTCATCTGCTGGAGTTTAAAGGATTGTCTGTTAAACCCAACTGTTACCATAGCAATATACAGCTTGTAGATTTGTTTCCCATTACAAAATAGCTTACAATGTATTCAAGCATGTTCTGCAGGACAGAGAGCTGCTAAATACAATTAGTCAGAGGAATTTGTTTAGTTAATTTCAATGTTTTTTGAAATGTACGTTTCAATAGTACAATGAGTTTTTTGACGCACTTCTTAATATCTGACCACGTTTAAGCAAAAGGTTTTTGGCGCAAAAGGTTCGCACTCTTGATAAACGTAAGAACAGAAGTTGGCCACATTTACAAAATGAAAGTTCATTTAAAATAATAAGATGCACTGCTGATTATTTGAATATGATGGGAGGTAAATGCTGGCAAACCCCCCTTAATCTCAGTTTCAAAATGACCACCAGTACCACCCAAAATGCAAACTTACAGGAATTTTCAAAGGGGTTTTGCATATAAATACATTGTACACATTTATATTTGATATACGCGCATAAAGGCAATTTAAAAAATGGGCCGAGTGAGGGAACCAAGACGGCCGTGCATAGCTGGCTTCCGACTGAGCGCCGTTTTTGTTCTGCTGATTACCTTCATTATGGAGAAAGGGAAATGGAAGGCGTGCACCCTCCTTGTGGTTTATGCGGCGCAGCTCAGAACTGGATCTATTGATACCTTTGTCTGCAGTCCAGGATCGGAGGTTTTCATAGTGGTCAGTCCAGGTCTGAAGTACCTGGCAGGATCCCAAACAGTAAATAGATCCCATGCTGCTAGTGCCCAAGGATAAGTAATGGCTGTTTCCAAGTCTATCTGCTTAATAATCTGGCATTGACACTCACGAATGGACTCTGACTCTCCCAGGTTAAAGCACCTCTAAGCTCGTAACCTTACGCTTATGGTATCACTGGTTTATCTCCGGCCTTACCTTCCTTCCAGCTTGCTTGCAAGCTTCCAAGTTCTCTCTCCCTGTTGATTGTAACTTTGACTTATTCCTACCTATTGTTTATCTTTCGATCATTTGAATTTGTTACTCCTTTTATACCCTTGTTAAATGTAAACCGATCCGATATGGTTATTCACTATGAAGGTCGGTATATAAAAACTGTTAAATAAATAAATAAATAAATAATAACAGTTTATGGCTTTCTCTAAAATCTTGTCCAAGCCTTTTTTAAACCCAGCTACACTAGCTGCCTTTACCACATCTTCTGACAATGAATTCCAGAGCTTAATTGTGTGTTGCATAAAAAAGGATTTTCTACAACTTGTTTTAAATGTGGTACTTATTACCTGCATGAAGTGTTCTCTAATTGTTCTATTATATTATGGAGCATGTAACCGATTGTAACATTTCAGGAACATGAACCCTTGGGCTGCTGTTGGATTGGCACAACCTAGTGCATGTGACTAGGCCCCGACAGGCAGCGGCTGATGTGTTACTGGAAATGGACCGGACAGCCAGCATCCAGGCAGAGACAGAAGTCAGGCTAAGGTCAAGGCTGGCAGAGTTCAAATAAAACAAGGAGAAAAGCTGAGGTCAGAGAAGGCGGAGCACAAGCAGTATCAAAAGACAGGATGGGTCAACAACGAGAATTCAGTCCAAGGCAAAAAAGAAGCAGAACAGGCAAGGAGACAGGGAAAGGTGGAAGTGGGAAGATCTAGAACATAGGCAGAAACAGGCAGGCAGACAAGAAGGAACAGAACTCAGGATCAGGAGCAATGGCAACACCTAGGCAGAGGAATCAATGAGAGAACCTATTGCTGAGTAACTGGCTAGGCGCGCTGAGCTTTCTTGTATCTCAAGGCAGTGATGATGTCATCAGCCAGTGCCATAGAATTACCTAAATGCAGGGTCCATAAAGGTTCAGGGATTGTGGCCTGCATCCTAGTCAGAGCCACTGGCTGCAGCATGGTGCCTGAAGCTATGTCAGAAGAGCCTTCAGCCTAAAGGACTGCTGGGGAGGTAAGGGGTATTACACCAATTCACATTTACCCATGATTTTATAGAGCTGTATCATATCCCCCCTCAGCCATCTCTTCTCCAAGCTGAACAGCCCTAACCTCTTTAGCCTTTTCCTCACAGGGGAGTTGTTCTATCCCCCTTTATCATTCTCCGTACCTTTTCCAGTTCAGCTATATCTTTTTTTGAGATGCAGCAATCAGAAATGCACACAGTGTTCTAGGTGTGGTCTCACCATAGAGCAATACAGAGGCATTATGACATTCTCCATTTTTTTCCATTCATTTCCTAATAATTCCTAACATTCTGTTTACTTTTTTGACAACTACTGCACCACGATGACACCCATATTGGGAGGTGACTCCTAATATGGAATCTAACATCATGTAACTACAGTTTGGGCTGCTTTTTCCTATATGTGCCACTTTGCACTTGTCCACATTAAATTTCATCTGTGACTTGGGTGCCCAGTTTCCCAGTTTCTAAAGATCTTCCTGCAATTTCTTACAACCTGCTTATGATTTCACTACTCGGATCAACATAAAAGGGGAAACTTTAAAATGAGCGCTCATGCGTACAGATACGCATGTATGTGCGCAAGAGCATATATACTCTGGAGATTTATATTGTGCACACCATTGTGTGTGTACTATTCAAAATATGCCTTCTGCACATAAATATGCTCCTAATTTTATGCGGGTACTTGAGTGAACCTACTTTGCGTATCTTCAATCAGACTTTGCCAGCTTTAATGCACATATGTAGGCGGATTTTAAAATATGCTCATACGAGGGACATTCCCAGTTTTTCAAATTAGTCCACCAGTTTGCCCAGTCACCATCAATGTTTTTCAGATTCCTCTGGTTCTTCATTCTGCATGCTCCCTAGGTGACCCAGACCTCTCACCCTGTCCTATAAGCTCTAAATCTTGAGATATACTGATTTGCTCCTCATCAGGATCAGCTGTAAATTTACACAACAAGCTGATGCGCACCAAGGTCAGCCTTTTTAAAATACAGAGTTATGAGAGGAAGTATAGACCCCACCCTGGAACACCCATGCCATGCCAATGCCCCACCCCTTTTCTGCCCTTTTATATTTTATGCACACGAGTATATACGCACATACTTTGCAGATTTTTAAAATTTGTGTTACTTGTACCTGGCCCACAAACGCATGTATATAGGCATATTTGCACGAGTAACCTTTTGAAAATTCACCTGAATTGAAACAGTTTAAAAATAACCTCTGTGTACAATCCCCCACCAGAAGCCACAATCACTGCTTCTCCCAGCTCACAAAACATAATTTATGTCCACAAAAAATGATTTGTGAGCCAAGAGGAGCCACGGCCACCGTTGTAGGAGGAGGAGTATGCATGAGATTATTTTTACTTTAGAGGAAAATGCCAGCAATGGAAAACTTTTTATAATCTTAAACTCCCCCCCCCCCTATTCTGAGTTAAAATGTGCACTCAGCTTATGCAAAAGGCTGAGTGCACGTTTTCACTTGTGTTTTTGTGGTTTTTAAACTGCCATTGTATTAGCTAACCATTTGCTTTCAGCATTGGGAGTTGTTTTTATTTTCTACACAGGTTAGAAAAATTGTATGCTGAACTTCAGTGCACAGTTTAACCATACACCTTATTCCCTTGAGCCCTAAGTTAAACAATTATGTTATTCCTTTATTGTCTTATTAGTGTTTTCTTTCCATACCACTGAATATAGTGTTACGCTTCTCGGCCGTGTTGGCTCCACGAACGGGACTGCTTACCTGGCGCGACCCTCTACCAGCGATGCCTCGAGTTCCTGCTCTATCCGACCGTGTCCTCCATGGGCATCCCCGGCTTCCTCTCGGGCGGTGCCCGATTCTGATGTCACTCATGCAAGGTATATATACCTCAGCCCGGCCCCTAGCTCAGGGCCTTGGCAATCGGGTTGTACACTCCGGTGTCTCTAGTTTGCCTTCCTGCGTTCCAGTGTCTTGCTTCTGTGTCTCCTGTTCCAGTCTTCTGTGCCAGCGTCTCCTGTGTCTCCTGTTCCAGTGTCTCCTGTTCCTTTGTCTCTCCATTCCTGGTAGTACCCTTCGGACTGATCTCACGGTACTGACCTCTGCCTGAACTCCGACTACTCTTGATTGCTGCCTGAGCTGACCTCTGCCTGGAACTCCGACTACTCTTGATTGCTTCCTGACCTGGCCTCTGCCTGGAACTCTGACTACTCTTGAACGCCACCTGGAACTTGACCCTTGCCTGACCTGACTATGCCCGAATTGAGCTCTGTTACTGACCCTGCACTCTGGCGTACTCTGGCCTTGATCCTCACCATACACTCGGACACTCTCTTCTGGCCTCCTGTGACCTCTGGACTCTCCTATCTGCACACTGATCGTGCACCCTTGTTCGTGGTGGGCACACCCTTGAACTTTCTCTCTAGGAGACCCTGCGAGGCCCACCTAAGACCAGGTGACCCGGGTAACCAAGGGTTCAACCTGAGGGAACCCCAGGTTGCTATTGGCGAAGCTCCAGCTAGCCTCTGTCTCCTCCTGTGCTCCGCCTCCTGGTGACAGGCACTCTCTGAGTCCGACCGGAGGGCCATACCAATTCTGCACTAGGCCAAGGGTCCACGTCCAGTGCAACAGGTTGCCAAGACCATGGACTTGGCAGAGTCTCCAGCTTGCAGGCCATCCCTGGCCTAGCTGCTCATGTCTGAGAACAATAGCAAACCTTAGAAGCTTTGTCTTCGTCTCTGGAGAGATTATGGTCTCAACTTGAGCATTCTATTAAGGCCATCTCAAGGGGCTGGGCTCAACCCATGCCCTCACCGGCATCTGTTGCCCTTCCTGCTCCACCCCACCTCAATGGGGATCTGCACCTCTGTCGAGGTTTCCTTAACCAATGCTTTATGAAATTCGCACTATAGCCTGAATTGTTTCCAAGTGAAAATACCACGATCATCTTCATCCTCTCACGCCTTGAAGGGAAGGTGCTTGCATGGGCTTCCCCACTCTGGGAACATTCAGATGACACCCTCCATCATCTTTCCCACTTCATTTCAGTGTTTAAGTGGACCTTGCAAGACCCTGGCTGACAGTCAGTTGCGGGTCATCAGCTTCTCCATCTCCGCCAAGGCTCACATTCGCTCACTGAATTCATGGTAGAATTCAGGACACTAGCCACAGAACTGGGATGGCAACAGGACTGCCTATCAGCAATCTATCTGGATAGCTTATCTCCTGTCCTCAAGGATGAGCTGGCTCCTCGCAAGATTCCCACATCTCTAGATGATATCATCTCCTTGGTTGGCAAGATCGATCATTGCCTACATCAACATCATCAGGAGGTAAAGACCTCTCGGGCTTCTGCCATATGCCCAGTTCATGCTGCCAGTCCGCAGTTAAAGGCCTTACCAGCACCTCCTCCATCTCCCGAGGAGCTGATACAGATCAACCATGGGCACTTGTCTCCTGAAGAGCGCCTCCGACGAAAGAAGGAAGGCCTTTGCCTGTATTGTGGTGGTTCCGGACATCTCCTGCAAGCCTGCCCAGTCTGTCTGGGAAACTGCAGAGCCTGATCCCAGTGGGGGTCCTGAGCTTGGGCGCCACTGTTACTGGCCCCCAATTACTACTTCCTGTTTCTCTCTCCAGAGAGTCACAATCCTTTGCCACAATCCTTTGCCACAATCCTTTGCGAGTGGCAACTTCATTCTGGACAATATTGTCAAACTGCTCCAGATTCTGCTCCAATCTCTGGACATTCCGCTCCGTATTGTGTACATCCAAGGAGAGCACCTTCCTGGACGTATCACTATCACACTGCAGCCTTCCACCTCTCCATGGGAACCCTCCATGAGGAAGAGATCTCTTTATATGTTCTGAAGCACTCTACGCACCCAGTAATCCTCGGACTTCCATGGCTCCAAGTGCACGGACCTCAGTTTGACTGGCAATCTCTGCAGTTAATTCAGTGGGGACCACAGTGCCAGAACCGCTGCTTGCATCAGGTTTCTCCGGCAGTTACTGTTTTGAACTCTACAACCCTGACCAGGTTACCTGCTTCGTATGAAGACTTCCAAGATGTATTCTCCAAACAGAATGTGGACATTCTGCCTCCACTTCAGGAGTTTAATTGTTCCATTGAGCTCCTACTGGGTACCACACCCCCCAAGGGCAGAACCTACCCTCTCTCTCGCTATCGGAAACTAAGGCTATGTCTGAGTACATTAAAGAGAACCTGGATGAGGGTTTCATATGACCCTCCGATTCTCCGGCAGGAGCTGGATTCATCTTCGTGGAGAAGAAATATGGCAGCTTATGTCCTTGCATTGACTACAGTGGGCTAAATGCCGTAACCTGCAAGGATCGCTACCCTCTGCCATTCATTAGCGAACTCTTTGATCGCCTTGAAGGAGCTCAGATCTTTACGAAGCTATATCTCCGAGGGGCATACAACCTCATAAGGATCAATACCAGGGATGGCCATTACGAGTACGTAGTGATGCCCTTCAGACTTTGTAATGCCCCTGCGGTCTTTCGATGCTTGTTGAATGAGATCTTCCCAACCTACTATACTCTTTTGTCATGGTATATCTAGACGATATACTGATCTTCTCCAAGGACTTGAAATCCCACCGTTCACAGGTTCAAACAGTCCTCCAACATCTCAGGGACAACTGTCTCTATGCGAAACTAGAGAACTGCATCTTCAAACAGTCTCGTCTTCTGTTTCTGGGCTACATTATCTCCAATCATGGTTTTACCATGGATCCTGAAAAACTCCAAGGAATCCAAGATTGGCCCCAACCAGTAGGCCTTTGTGCCCTACAAAGGTTCCTTGGATTTACCAACTATTACAGGAACTTCATTGCCAACTACTCCACACTAGCTGCTCCACTCACTGCCATGACTAGGAAAGATAGTAATCATCAAGTTTGGAGCCCCAAAGCTCAATCTGCCTTCCACACCTTGAAAGAGACTTTTTGCACCAGACCTTGTCTACGCCACCCAGATCTTAATCACCTCTTCGTTGTCGAAGTCAATGCCTCCTCCATTGGGGCAGGGGCAGTCCTGAGCCAGTATTCTTCCAAGGGAGCCTTAGAACCTTGCTCCTTCTATTCTCATAAATTTTACCCCGCAGAGCAAAATTATACGATTGGAGATCGTGAGCTCCTAGCGGTGAAATTAGCTCTGCAAGAGTGGCGTCCCTGGTTAGAAGGAGCACAACATAAATTCACGATCTTCACAGATCAAAATAATCTCAAAAACTTGAAGGAAGCCCAGTTATTAAACCCCAGACAAGCCCGCTGGGCATTGTTCTTTGAATGATTTAATTTTGAATTTCGTTATCATCCTGCTCTCTAGCGCTCCCTCGACACCCCAGACACCCCCCAGGCCCATCATCGATCCAGCCTGTATAACCCTCGCAGTCACCAACACTGTGCCAGCTGGGAAGACTATGGTCCCACGCCGTTTCCGAGAACATGTCCTTCGCTGGGCCCATGATTTGAAGTTGGCCGGCCATCCCAGCCGGACCCGAACCCTTCAAATGCTAAGGAGATACTATTGGTGGCCTAACATGGTCAAGGACTCCCACAACTATGTGGACTCCAGTTCCATATGTGCGCAACAGAAGCCCCTGACTGGTCATCCATGGGGACTCCTCCAACCTCTTCCAGCACCAACAGAACCCTGGTCTAGCATCTCTACCAACTTCATTACAGATCTACCTACTTCCAAAGGGCACACAGTCATCTGGGTCATTATTGACCGATTTTCAAAAATGGATCACTTCATCCCACTCCAGAGGCTCCCCTCAGCTCCTGAACTGGCTAAACTCTTCCTCAAACACAACTTTTGTCTACACGGGCTACCCAAAGAGATCATCTTGGACCAAGGCCCACAGTTTGCCGCTAAGTATTAGAAATCCTTGTGTAAAAAATTTGAAATCAATCTGAATCTAACGTCAGCTTATCATCCCCAGGCGAACAGCCAAGCAGAGAGAACAAACAGGTCCTTAAAAAACTTCTTATGTTCTTATGTTAATGACCAGCAGGACGAATGGGCCGATCTATTACCCTGAGCTGAGTTATCCCACAATACTCATGTCGCCTCCTCCATCGATGTGTCACCCTTCTCTGTGGTATTCGGCCACCAGCCACGTCTGCCTCTACCAGTACCACTCTCAGTGTCACCTGCAGCTCAGTTAATGGCCCAGACGATAAGATGCATATGGAACCAAGTCAAGGAAAGGTTGGGTCAGGCCGCCAAGTGAGCTAAGTGTTCGACCGACTCTCATCATCGCACCACACCCTTGCTCTGGCCAGGCCAGAAGGTCTGGCTAAGCACCAAACATATCAGGCTGAGATTCCCCTCTCAGCGACTCGCCCCCAGGTTTATTGAGCCATTTCCAGTAATTCAATGCATTGGTGCTGCGACCTATCAACTATGACTTCCTGCATCCATGGGCATCCACAACATCTTCCATGTCTCCCTGCTGAAACCACTGGTGTTGTCTTGGCCCTCTCGAAGGGCTCTGGCTCCCACTCAACTTGAGGTTGAACCTGAGGATGTGTTTCAAGTCAAGGAAGTCCTGGACATCCGGCACCACAAAGGCCATTGGGAGTACCTCCTGTCGTGAAAGGACTTTGGACCAGAGGAGAACTCCTGGGAGCCCTCCCATCATATCTACGACAAAAACCTCCTCGCTGAATTCTACCGGCTCCATCCTGAAAATCCTCCATCCTGAAAAGCCCCCGGTAAGGGGGAGGCTTAGAAGGGGGGGGTACTGTTATGCTTCCCGGCCTCGTTGTCTTTGCGACCAGGCCTGCTTACCTGGCGTGACCCTCTACCAGGGCTGCCTCGAGTTCCTGCTCTATCCGACCGCGTCCTCCAAGGGTATCCTCGGCCTCCTCACTGCCTTCGGCATCGCGGCTGTCCTCACACCAGGGCTTGGCATCCTCCTTGGTGTCGTCCCCATCCCCCTATCATACGTGCATGGAGCTCTGCCTAATTTAAAGAGACAAGCGCGGGAAGACCTCGGGAAGTGCCCGTTCTGACGTCACTCATGCAAGATATATATACCTCACCCCGGCTCCTAGCTCAGGGCCTTGACAATCAGGTCATACACTCCAGTGTCTCTAGTTTGCCATCCTGCATTCCAGTATCTTGCTCCTGTGTCTCCTGTTCCAGCGTCTCCTGTTCCAGCACCTCCTGTTCCTTTGTCTCTCCATTCCTGGTAGTACCCTTCGGACTGATCTCACGGTACTGATCTCTGCCTGAACTCCGACTACTCTTGATCGCCGCCTGGAACTTGACCTTTGCCTTACCTGACTATGCCTGGATTGACCTCTGTTACCAACTCTGCTTTGGCTGACCACTCTGTACTGATACTCTGGCCTTAATCCTCACCATACACTCAGACACTCTCTTCTGGCCTTCTGCAACCTCTGGACTCTCCTATCTGCACACCGACCACACACCCTTGGTTGTGGTGGGCACGCCCTTGAACTTTCTCTCTAAGAGACCCTGCGAGGCCCACCTAAGACCAGGCGGCCCGGGTAACCAAGGGCTCAACCTGAGGGAACCCCGGGTTGCTATTGGCAAAGCTCCAGCTAGCCTCTGTCTCCTCCTGTGCTCTGCCTCCTGGTGGCAGGTACTCTCCGTGTCCGACTGGAGTGCCGTACCAATCCTGCACCAGGTCAAGGGTCCACTTCCAGCGTAACATATAGTATCAGTACTATTTGAAAATAAAGTTCTGCACATCATTTTTCATCTAAAATGCTTCTTAAGCACTGCATTATCATAGCAGATGTATACATGTAATCACCTCTATATAAATTATTTGGTAACATGTTTATTATATATTATAACATTAATTGTTGATTGTTTGAGACAGAAGAGGGGATAGTGGATAGACAATGGTAGGGATGAGTTGTGAATTTTGGAGTCTGTAATTTTTATGACATGTTATATGTATATGATGTATTAATTACCTAGAGCAACAGCACTGCCAAAAGTGATTTAAAGACGTAAAACTAAACAAATAATTGCATAGATATTTTTTGGTGTCTAAGGTGTATACCAGCTTCTTAGTAGCCTAACTTTCCAAAGTGTCCACAGTACAACATTCACATGTGGAAGTGGACACCTGTAGATTAATACTAATATTTATAAACTGTTTGGTGGGAACTGCCTAGTTTATAAAATACTGCATATTTCTGCATCAAAAGTCTGCACATATATTTCAGTATGTGCATACATTTCCAATGCAATAAAATGCTTACTTTCTCTTCCCCTTATATAAACATGCTTGCACATATTTTACATGTGAAATAATTGTGACAGCCTGTGAATGAGCCCCCAGAAATAAACACGGAGGTAGGTATTTTATAAAGTATGCAAGTATGCCATTTTGGAAATTCTTACTTGTGCATACTTGAATTCTTACTTGTGCATACTTGAAATCACCAGTTTGCCAACACCTCCACCAGGTTACCCAGTACTTCCCCATTTCACCGAGACCATCTAGCACATCAGCCTGAGCCCCCATCAGTTCACCCAGACCTCCCATCCAAATATTGCAGACAACAGACAATTTCATTTGCATACGTCGATTAGCAGATGTAAAACTGTACACGTAAGTTTGGTAATGCATACACGTATCTTTCTTATAAAATAGCAACTACCATGAACCCTTTGGAACCCCATCACTGAGCACCCCAGATTACCCCTTTTTTACACCAGTGAAATGTCTATGAAAAATTGCACATACACATGTAGTCCCAACGTTTATAAAATAGCACGTACTCCCTTGCATGCTCATGTGCACATATGCTATTTTTACGTGCAAAACCCCTTTGAAAATTTACTCCATAGGGAAAAAAATATAACTGAATTTATTGAAAGCGGGAACTGCTATTTGATGCTTACTTAACAGGTTGCCATTTTTTTTAAATGAAGTGCCATTACAGTAGAAGTTGATTTTCCAGCTTTGGTGACTCTTCTCCAGTATTCATAAGAAGTTTGTTTGCATTACAGTTACCTTGAAGAGAAAAGAAAAAAAAAATCTTGTGCATATTAGACTGACATCGCAGTGATGGAGACGTCTGAGGAACTGATGGATTTCCGCCTATGTTTTCTGGTCCTGAAATGCAAATAAGGAGAATTTGTCTAAGACTTTCACACTGTTGTTACCTAGCCTGATAAATGCAGACAGTTTGAGAAGCAAAAAACAAGCTTCCGTGTGGATCTTATGCAAATATGTGCGTGAACTGAACCTGATTTTTCAGCTCTGACACTCTGAATTTCTCCTGATTTCTCAGAAGCTCTGACGCTCTGAATTTTGTGAAATTCGTTTATACTTAAAGTTATTTTAGCTTCAATATTTGATTGCTGTTATAACAGCCAGCCTCCCTACACTCTGTAATAAAAGACCACCATCTTTTTTGAAATGTTAGTCCATTTGAATGGGTAGAAATAAGGGTCAAGGAATAAGCAGAAGGTAATACCTTTTCAATAGACTAACATAATGCATCTGTGAATGACTTTTGAGAGCTGTTGCTTCCTTTCTCAGGTCACTAAAGAACCTGATCTAACGAAGGGAACATACCTCTCAAAGGTGGTCACAAAAAAGTCCATATTAAGTAGGTCAGCAAGCAGGAAAGTTATCCAGGAAGAGTTAGCCCAATAACTTTATCTGGAGGCTCACTGGGAATTTGTACTGAATATTTTGCTAATGTTATTCAGATAACTTTATGACAGCTCTTGGTCTGCACAAATTTTGCCAAATAGCATTCAAAATGGCCCTGTCTGGCTAAATAAGCCTGCCCTCACCACACCTCCAACCCTGCCACTTTTCTGTCCAGGTAGCTTTGTCCGCATAATAATATTGTATAGACAACGTTACTAGGATAAAAAAGTAATGTTTTCAAAGGTTAAGATTTGTGTAAGTAAAAGCTGAGTTGCATGCATACATCTTTTGATTTTGAAGCCCTCACTTCCAAGGGTAAAATTAATTTTAACACACAGGAAGGGCTTTGGATGTTGCTCACTAAGGGGCGGATTTTCAGAGCCCTGCTCGCCTAAATCCGGGCGGATTTAGGCGAGCAGGGCCCTGCGCGCCGGTGCGCCTATGTTCAATAGGCCTACCGGCGCGCGCAGACCCCGGGACTCGCGTAAGTCCCGGGGTTTTCCGAGGGGGGCGTGTCGGGGGCGGGCCCGAGCCTCGCGGCGTTTTGGGGGCGTGTCGGCAGCGTTTTGGGGGCGGGCCCGGGGGCGTGGCCGCGCCCTCCGGACCCGCCCCCAGGTCGCGTCCCAGCGCGCTAGCGGCCCGCTGGCGCGCGGGGATTTACGCCTCCCGGAGGCGTAAATCCCCCAACAAAGGTAAGGAGGGGGTTTAGACAGGGCCGGGCGGGAGGGTTAGGTAGAGGAAGGGAGGGGAAGGTGAGGAGAGGGCGTTAGAGGATTCCTTCCGAGGCCGCTCCGATTTTAGAGCGGCCTCAGAGGGAACGGGGGTAGGCTGCGCGGCTCGGCGCGCGCCGGCTATACAGAATCGATAGCCTTGCGCGCGCCGATCCAGGATTTTAGCGGATACGCGCGGCTACGTGCGTATCTACTAAAATCCCGCGTACTTTTGCTGGCGCCTGATGCGCCAGCAAAAGTACGCCTATTCGCGCGGTCTGAAAATCTACCCCTAACTGGCTAATTTTAAAAAGAGCACATGCACACCCATAAACATGAGCAGAGATACACTGCAATTTTATATTTTGAGCACATTATTTAAAATTCTCCACTTCGTGTATGATAAGAGGTGATTCAAGTAAATGTCCCACGTGTATTACCAGGGCTTTTACACACATATGCTCATTCCAAGGGGAAACCATCTTTTTCATGGAGAGAGAGAGAGAGAGAGAATGAATATGTCATTCTATATATCTACCACTGTAAGAAGGGCACTTTCAACTCAGAGTGGGTTTGGAGGGTGTAGTGTTACATTGGTGTAGTAAAGAGCCTTGCAACCTGGCCATGGGGGAGAAAATGAAGGACTTGAACAGGAAAATGTAAATCAGTTATTTATTCTCTCAGACAACAGAAGTAATAGGGCACACTCCATGAAGTTAGCAAGTAGGTCATTTAAAACAAATCAGAGAAAAATCTTTTTCACTCAGCGCATAATTAAGCTCTGGAAATCATTGCATAGGATGTGGTTATCTCAATAACTGGGTTTTAAAAAGGTTTGGATACATAGGATTCAAACCCACCCCGAGCTGAAAGTGCCCCCTCTTACAGTGGTAGATATGTATAGTGTCATATTGTCTCTCCTACAGTTCTCTTTCTCTCCCTCTCTCTCTGTCCATCCTCCACCCCCCCCCCCCCCCCCCCGAGTATATATGGTAGTTCTACGGTCTTGAAAATCTCTAAAACTTGAGATTTCCAGACTTGCTCCTCCTCATTTCTAGGAGTAAAGTTACACAGATAAAACATCAATGCATGCCATGGTCAGCTTTTCTAAAATTTGGAGTTAGGTGCATAACTCCTAGCCCATGCTCTGCCCCTTTTCCATCCCCTTGTTCTTGATGAGTTTACTTTGCAGCTTCTTAAAATTTGTGTAAGAGGTGAATTTTAAAAGTCCAACTTGCACATGAATTAGGGGATGTGCGAAGAAATTGGGCTTGCGCACAGTAGGGTGGATTTTTAAAGAAGTGTGCGCAGGGTACATTTGTGCACGCTACCCGGCGCGCACAAATGTACACCCGATTTTATAACTTGCGTGCGCTGCCGCACGCATGTTATAAAATCCAGGGTCGGCGCACACAAGGGGGTGCACACTTGTGCACCTTGCACACGCCGAGCCCTAGGGGAGCCCCGATGGCTTTCCCCGTTCCCTCCAAGGCCACTCCGAAATTGGAGCGGCCTCGGAGGGAACTTTTCTTTCACTCCCCCCACCTTCCCCTCCCTTCCCCTATCTAACCCACCCCCCAGCCCTACCTAAATCCCCCCTACCTTGTTTGACTTTTTATGCCTGCCTCTGTCAGGTGTATCTTGCTGTGCCAGGGGATAGCGCACCAGCTGGCTGCCGGTGCGCTATCCCCTGGCACAGCCACGGTGCCGGAGGCCTCGGTCCCACCCCCGGACCAGAGCCACGCCCCGCCCCCTTCCCGCCCCTTTTTCAAAGTCCCGGGACATACGTGCGTTCCGGGGCTTGCGCGCGCCACCAAGCCTTTGCAAAATAGGCTCAGCGCGCGCAGGAGCAGGTTCTCGGGGTTACGAGCATAAGTTACACGCATAACCCTTTCAAAATCTACCCCAGTGAGTGGATTTTAAAAGGCACTGAGATACATGCGTATCTCCCGCAGTGCGCACATCTCAAAAGTTTTCAAAAAAGGGCGGGGCACGGTCTGGGCGGGGCATGAAGCAGAGATGTGCACATATATACTGACACAATCTGGCGCGCGCCAAGGACCCCTGCTGTGTGACTTTGCTTCTGCTATAGTTGGCATTTAAGTTAAAAAAAAGAAAGAAAACAAGGCAGAGCTGCAGGGTTTTAAAGATCAGAGCTAAATGGGGGGTATGAAGGCTAACAAACCAGTAGGGGTTCGAGGGATCTAGCTATTAACTGGGTGAACTGGAGATGAACTGGTAAAACTGGGAATGGCATTGACGTGCTCCCCTTTTAAAACCTCCCGACTTGCACAGTACAAACAGGACTTGCATGCACATGCATGAGTGCACTTAAAATTTGGTGCATATGTGCACCTGGCTAGGCAATTTTATAATATGCATGCATATGTGTGAATATGTTATAAAATGACCACGTACCTGGGCATGGACTGACGTATGCATGCAAATGTGCACATGTGCACCAGTTTGAAAGTTACCTTCTAAATATCTCTGTAAATTAAACTTTTTGGTGCAAAATTTCCTTAAGGTTTTTAGCACAAGTGTCTGCTTGTATAATGTATTCTGGGGACGTTTCCCCCTTACAGCTGTTGTAGCAAAATATATTATTTGGCAGAAGAAGCTGCATTTCAAAATTGTACAAGTACTTGTGGCCTTTTGAATTGTATTACCCTACCTGTCCCATCTTTAATCTGCAATCACAAAAAACAAAGAGCCGTACTGAGAACCTATTCGCTCAATGCCAACCAAAACAAAAGGTATCGCCAAATTTTTCTTTCAAAACTGCTCTTCACCTCAAAACTAGACTACTATTGAAAGGTGAAAAAATTGAAAAAATATTTTGTGAAACAACGGGACTGCTAATCCCTCTGAGTCCATTTTTGGGGAGATAGAATCTCTGGTGAAAGAAGGTACAGAGACTGGATTTTTAACAGCTCAGGAAGCGGCCTTTTTGCTTCTCAAACCTGCGCTTGTTCCGGTGTTTTATATCCTCCCCAAGATTCATAAGGACATTGTGAATCCTCCTGGAAGACCTATTGTCTCTAGCAGAGGCTCCCTTTTAGAACCCTTGTCCAAATTTGTAGATTTTTTCTTGGCTCCACATGTCTGTCAACTGAAATCTTATATTAGAGATTCTCAGCAGCTGATACAATTCCTTGACACTTATCAATTGGATACTCCATCAATACTTTTGGTGACACCAGATGTAGAAGCGTTGTACACAAATATCCCTCAGGAAGAAGCTATCAACATTGCTAATAATTTTTTTGAGAAGAGGGCAAGACCTCTCATAGAATTCCGTCTTCTTTTTTAATAGCTTTAACGCGTATAGCATTGTCAATTTTTTTTTTTTGCATGGGAAGGCACTTTTTTTCAACAGATATGTGGCACAGCAATGGGGGCACGATGGCCCCAGATATAGCAAACTTATTCATGGGCTGGTTTGAAGATAAATGGATCTATTTGAACAATCCCTTTGCAAAGTATTTTACTACATGGAAGAAGTACATCGATGACATCTTGCTTTTTTGGACAGGGACTTTAACTGATTTTCAAGCCTTTCTCTTGTGGTTGAATAATCGGAATTTACATTTAAAATTCACTGCTAACATTCAAACCACAGAGATTGATTTTTTTGGATATCCATAATATAAAAACTTTGGATGGCTTTGAAACCACTCTATACAGAAAGCCAGTGGCAAGTACACACTCCTGCACTTCACGAGCACTCATCCAAGGTCTTTGAAAGAAAATTTACCCACCAGCCAATTTTTTAGAATCAGGCGATTGTGCACGACCCTATCAGAATTTCATTTTCAAGCTAAGCAGCTTTGGACAAGGTTTCAGATGAGGGGTTACCCTCTAAGATGTATCAAGAGGGCATACATGAAGGCCAAGTATACACACCGTGATTGGTTATTTCTACCACGCTCTAAAGACACAGAAGATATACTGACGTGTATTACCGTATTCATCTATGACTTCTAAAATGAAGAAGATCATCACAGGCAATTGGCATATATTACAATTATATACGGAATTTCAGAATATCCCGAGATTCACATTTACTCGAGGTACTAATCTTAAAGACCAGTTTGTACATGCAGATTCATCAGTGTGTCAGATGGCTCAATATTCAGGTGCCCATACAAGTTGCGGGTTATGTACAGTTTGCTACATCATGATTTCAACTTCGGCATTATATTTTTCAAGACTACACAAGACTGTGAAATTAAGGCAGAATACAGATTGTCAATCAGTTGGAATAATTTACATTATTCAATGTCCTTGCAATTTATGTTATGTGGGGAAAACCAAAAGATCTTTTAAAACACGATTAACATGGGTCGAATTACTGCACCACTAGTAACTCACTGTTTACAATTTTCCCATGCCTTTGATGATTTAAAAGCTTGTGTATTGGAACAGTTGATACCTTCATGGCTAGGAGGTAATTTCAACAAAAGACTATTACAGGCAGAACAATGTTGGATCCACTTCCTGGACACAGTACAGCCGATGGGCCTCAATTCTATGCTGGAGTTAAATGTATTTTTGTAATAATTTTGATATCCAAACTCCTCCATTCTGATTGTCCAACATGCAGGTTGTCTTCCCCGGAGTTTTTTCTGAGGAGATACCTTTTTTAGTGTCTTGTTACCATGGCATTAATTGACGTTGTTGACGTCATGATGCCCGCAAAAGAGCGGGCTATTTAATCTGAGATTCTGGTTTGATGCGGTCTCTAGCCCGGCGTCTAAGTGAGAGACATCGCGTCCTGGTTGAAATAGGTTGCTACACCTTTAAAAGCTAGTAAGTATAATGTTTTTGCTTATTGATAACAGAAATGATTATAAAATATCTTGGGTTTTTTATAGACTCATTTTGTGACATCTTGACTCCTAATGAAGCAGCCAAGAGGCTGTGAAACACGGCCGCTGTCGAGTCAACTGTATTAAATACATTGAGTCAATTACACTGAAATCTGAAGAGTTATCAACATTAGATGTAAAGGGCACAAATATTGATATATATAAGCTCCTGATCATTTTGTCAAAGAACACCGGATGGTGCCTTTTATATTGGAATCCTAAGAGTCATCACTAATACCACGAGCATAAGATTTCCATACAAACAGTGATAAACATTCATATGGTTATTTTGCTAAAGAGCACCGGTTGGTGTTATGATAAATTATTACTCTCTGACGGGCTGCAAATGATTGATAAGACCAGACGGCTCGGTAAGGTACTGAGCACATCGTCAAAGGCTTGCTGATGCAGTCCGTTGTTTCACAAAATTTTTTCAATTTTTTCACCTTTCAATAGTAGTCTAGCTTTGAGGTGAAGAGCAGTTTTGAAAGAAAAATTTGGCGATACCTTTTGTTTTGGTTGCCATCTTTAATCTGACCATTTAATACTAAATGTAAGGGACTGACCAGGTTTTAGGGTGTGTTTGTTTTATTTTTAATTTTTTTACCAAATTAGGAAAACAGGCAATCATTAAAGATGATTAAAGACATGCAGTCAATTTTCAAAAATTCACTCAGCAGGTTATTTCACCTGGGTATTTCTATCCAGGTATTCATCTACCTCACACTGGCTAGATTCAAGCAAAAAATCAAAAGTATGCATAGCGCGCATATCTTATAAAATCCGGGGTCGGCGCGTGCAAGGGGGTGCACTTTTGTGCAACTTGCGCATGCCAAGCCCTGCATGCACTGCCCGTTCCCTCCACCCCCCCCCCCCCCGCATCTTCCCCTCCCTTCCCCTAGCTAACCCACCCCCCCAGCCCTATCTAGACCCTCCCCTACCTTTATCCAAAAAGTTACTACTGCCTCCGCGGCAGGCCCCGACACAGGCCGCTGTGTCGGGGCACTCGGCCACGCCCCCGGACCGCCCACACACCTCTGAACATGCCCCCAATCTGACACCACGCCCCTGGCCACGCCCCCAACCACACCTGTTTGCAAGCCCCGGGACTTACTCGCGTTCCGGGGCTTGCGCGCGCCGCCGAGCCTATGCAAAATAGGCTCGGCGCGTGCAGGGGGGGTTTAAAAGGGTTACGCACATACCTTATGCGCGTAACCCTTTTAAAATCCGGCCCAGGGTTCCCCTTGATTCTATCTGTTCTTCCATTGATTTCTCTAAGAATTCTGTGATGTTACTCAATTGCTGAGATTGATTTAACCCTTCTAGCTTTTCCTTATTTTTAGTGGCTATATAAACATTTTTTTCAATAGGTAGTATTTTTTCCAGGGAGAGCTGTAAATTCTCCCCTAAAAATCTTTTAAATTGTTCCAGTGGTGAAAAACATTTTACATTGGGAAAATTCAAGATCCTAATGTTGTTGTGCCTTAAATTGTTCTCGATTACTTCAATCCTTCTAGAATTAACTACTTCTCCTTTTATTATTCCTGTTTGAATTACTTGTACCTGATTAAGCTGTTTTTCCAAGTTTTCCAACTTTTCTGAGTGCTTTTTTACCGCAACATCCGTTGTTTTAGCTTGAAGATGTATTTCGGACATTTTTGTTTCCAAATGATTCATGGATACTTTCATGGATACTTTCAAATCCATTAACACCAGCCAAATATTTTCTAAAGTAATTTTTTGTGTTACTTTTATCCCAGGTCCCAGAACTCTAGAAGTAGATTCTCCAGATTGCAAGCAACGTAATTGTCTCATTTCTGAGATCGCTGCCCTACCTTCCCCACCATTGGGTATTGAAGTTAGAGGTTCCAGAGTCAGGATTCTCCCTCCGCTGCTCTTCTCTGTCAACACCAGCGGGTCCTCTCCAATTCCTCTTACTTGTTCACCTGTCTCATATTCCCCTCTTTCATCCCCGATGTGATGCGGGACTTCCACGACTCCCGTGGTCTCCACCCAATTCAAATTCGAGTTTAGTGCAGGATTAGGTGGGTCAGGTGTCATTGGTGCACCAGGGCTAAGAGAGATGTGATGTTCCTGTGGCGTCAGTGTCTGCTCCTGACCGACACCAACTATGGAAACTTCTCCCGGTATTATTACGTTTAGTGGAGAGAGAAACCCTTCTATCAATGGCTGAGAGAGGGCAAGGCCAGGAACAGTCGGGGTCTTTGGTTGTAGTCTGCCCTTTTTTTTTGTATGAGACATATTAGCATGGCAATAAACTTATAATAGGGTTCTCCCAATTCACACCCTATTTAATAACTAGTATCTCGTAGTTGAAGGCAGAGAGAGGAGTAAGAAATAAAAGTAAACTTACTGAATTTTCATCCGATAGTTGACTTTGTCCTCCATTCAAAGGAGGAAATCACCAACAATCCAGACAAAGCCCCTTTGGTGCACGTGGCTTTGACAGTGCTCCGGCGTTGTCTGCGCGCCGCAGGGGGGTCCAGTTTTAGCCTTACCGGTCCCTCCCCCTCGATGACATTGGCAGCGCGACAGACCAGGAATGAGGGCAGGGGGCACTCTTTGCCCTCGGAGGCGTCTCAAGAGTCCAGGCAAAATTCAGGAAATCTCATCTATGCTTTTTATGCCCAAGGATAAGGAGTGGCTTTCCCTAAGTCTGCCTGGTTAATAACAGTTTATGGACTTTTCCTCAAGGAATTTGTTCAAACCTTTTTAAACCCAGTTACCCTAAATGCCTTTAGCACATTCTCCAGTAATGAATTCCAGAGCTTATTGGTGCATTGAGTGAAAAAAAAAATTATCTGGTTTATTTTAAATGTGCTACTTTGCAACTTTGGGGAGTATTCCCCTACTCTTTTAAATTTTTGAAAGAGTAAGCAACCAATTTACATTTATCTCTTCACTCCACTCATGATTTTGTAGACCTCTATCATATCTCCCCTCAGCCATTTCTTCTCCAAGCTGAAGAACCCTAATCTATTTAGCCTTTCCTCATAGGGGAGCCGTTCCATACCCTTTATCATTTTGGTTAGCCTTCTCTGCACCTTTTCTAGTTCTGCTATATATTTTTTTAAATGTGATGACTAGAATTCCACAAAGTACTCTAGATGTGATTGTGCATTGGAGCGATATAGTGGTATTATGATATTCTCTTTGATCTCTGTGGTATTATGATATTCACTTTATTCTCCATTCTTTTCCTAATAATTCCTAACAATCTATTAGGTTTTTGACCATCACCACACACTGAGCCAAGGAATTCAATATATCATAAATAATACCTTATCCACTTACTGGGTGGTGATTCATAATAAAGAAACTAACATTGTTCAACTATAGTATGGATTATTTTTCCATATATGAATCACTTTGCACTTTTCCACATTAAATTTTATCAACTAGGGCTGGTGGAAGGATTCAAGCAAACTGCAAGGGTTCTCAAGTTCTTATTCATACTTCTGTTCTTTCTTTTATATGTTTATTATCATATAACTGTGTGGACTGGACTCTTTAATATCCAGTCACAATCTAGGGATTCTTCCTATGCTTTTATAATGTATAATTGATAAGCAACACCGTTCATGCCTCATAAATACATTCTATTATAATGGTGAGCACTGAAACTAGGTCAAGCTGAGCAGACTCAATGATCAGTACTGCTCGGTGAATGCACTTTTAAGGAAGAAGAACATTTAGAACACATGAATCAGCAGAAGGAAGGAATAAACAGTTAAACCCCCCCCCCCCCCCCCCCGAAAAAAAATAAAAACAAAACTTTATAGCTGACCCAGTTATGGCATTATAGAGGGAAAGTTTGATTGACCAAAAGCTCACATGTGTCTTATAAAGCAACCAGCATGCACCTACATGACAAACTAAATGATATTCATTTGTGTGAGTGAATTCAGTCATTCTTAATTTATAACCTATATGTTTTGAATTAAAGGGCATGAACAATGGAGTCTGCACACCTTGTTTAATTTGAAATGCACATTCTTGCTTAGTAAGAGTCTTCAGTGTTTCATGAAGTTCCAGCACTGCTGTTCAGCATTTGGAATCCTAAGGCATGCTACTTGCATTGATTAGATTTAACATTTGGGACCTGCTTTGTTTGATAAGCGAATTGTCCACCACCTTTTCAATTTATGAACACCAGCCCTTGTGACAGCCTGACAAAGCGTCTCCATGACAGATAGCTAAGAATGTCGCACCTAGCAGCAGAGTGAGCCGGTGATGAAATTATGCTGTTCAGGTTTCCAAACTGATTTATTATAGGGTATTGCTCTTGCTTAAACTATTTTCATTCTCTGAAATTATGCATTATAGACAATGCCATTACAATAAACAAATGACATACTTAATAAGGAAACTATGTTATTCAACCATGAACCAAGTAATACACACTAGAAAATGTAATACTTTAAAATTAATATTAACCAGGTACAGTAATTGAGTACTAAATAAGCACCCCATGCTAAATTCCAATAACACAATTTTAAATGCTTTTAAATGATAAAAATTCTGATTACTGTAATCATTGCATTTAAACGCTATCATTTGAATACTAAGAAAATCAATGCCTCCTTAGCAATGCAATTTCAAGTGAGCAATTAAGACATCAGGGGGTCAATGAACCAATACTGCCTTTGTGGGAGTGACAAAGAAGAATTCTAACAACTTTCCCTGCTATCCAGATGCAGTTGTGCTTGCAAGTTTTGTATAGAACTTTAATAAACAAAAACCATTCATTTGTTTACAATATCTCCATAAACCCCAAAATATACTGATAGAAAATAATAAAGTTCTACTATACTACTAATACAATAGGGATGTGCATTTGTTTGCGATGAAATAGGAAAGATAGACGATATTTCCTATTTCATCACGTTTCGGGGGGCAGACGAAACGATAGGAAAACCCAGAAATTGTGTTTTATTTATTTATTTTATTTAAAACTTTTTATATACCGTTGTTAAGTTAAGTAACCATCACAACGGTTTACAGAAGGGCACGATAAAGAGAAATATTGGTGGTATAGATTGCAAATTACTCATGTGCCATCATAGTACGGTAACAATTTAAAATAATAAACTAAGTGTGAAAGTTAAACCTTATTGTTAGGAACAAATTAGGCAGTTTGATTTTAACATTAATATGCTTATGTAGGTTACTAATAACTTCTAGCTTGGTGCATCCTTATCTATCAACTATTTTTCTCCTTTTCTTTATCTTTATGTGTGCAGTTTTCTTATCCTTTTTGGGGGGGAGAAAGGGCACATTAAAAAAAACAAAAAAAAAACCCCAAACCCACCCCAACCCCTCAAAGACCCCCCCCCCCAAGACATATCAAAAGTCCCTGGTGGTCCAGCGGGGTCCCGGGAGCGATCTCCCCCTCTCAGGCTGATGGCTGCCACTATTCAAAATGCCACCGATGGCCCCTTGCCCTTACCATATGACGGACTATCTGTGCCATTGATCGGCCCCTGTCACATGGTAGGAGCAATGGATGGTCTGCGCCACATTTTAAGATGCGGAGCTCGCATCTTAAAAAGCCAGCTCTCCGCTCGCAAGGTCCAGCCCAGTTTGACCCATCCAGATATAGTATTGGTAAGGAGAGCCGTGTCAAACACTTTGGTAGCAAATGCCGACGTTGCCAGCCTGGCCTCTGGCGTCCACTGGAATGAGGTCAAATAGTGTCTTGCTTGTAAATAGGCAAAAAACTACTGCACCGTGTATACGCAAGATATCCTGATGAGGAGCAAGTCTGTAGATTGTGAGTTTTAGGGCTTATAAAACACTAGGGTGAGAGGTCCAGGTCAACTAGGCAGCATGCAGGATAAAGAACAGGAGGGCTCTGAAAGACCTCACTATTTATTTATTTATTTATTTATTTATTTATTTATTTATTTAAAATTCTTATATACCGCACAATGGGTAGGGGGCTATCCATCTAGGCGGTTTACATATTTGCACATACACAAGTAGCAATACATATTAACAGACAGTTCATAAAATCATATACAAGCATGTTAAAAAATACATAAAAATAGACAATTACTTTAACCATCGTAGTGTAGTGTAATAAACTTAATATAAATTATAAGCTTGGGTGAAAAGATGAGTTTTTAGCAATTTCTTAAATTCTGTGCGGTTGGCTGTCAGGCGGATATGTTCTGGGAGTGTATTCCACAGTATTGGACCGGCGACAGAGAATGCTCGTTTACGGGTTAATGCTAAACTTACGGATTTTACTGTAGGTACTTCAAGAATGCATTTGTCAAGGGAACGGAGTTGTCTAGTAGGTTTGTAAATTCTTAATAATGAGCATAGCCAGATGGAATTGGTGTTGTAAAGTAGGTTGTGTATTGTAGACAGAATCTTATACGTTATACGATATGGAATTGGGAGCCAGTGCAGATGTTGTAGAATAGGAGTAATATGATCTGTCTGGGGTATGTTATATATTATTAACTGGACAAACTGGACAAACTGGTGGACTAACTGAAAACTGAGAAAATGCCTCATGTGAGTATGTTTTAAAATACGCTTACATAAAGTCTGCAAGGTCAGATGGGTCCCATACTTGCCTGGCCAACGTAATATGGTGCCAGGCTCCTCCCTGGCAAGCCGGGGGTTAAAAGTTGGGGGGAGCTGCGGCTGCTCGTAACCGGGCTCGAGCTGCAGGATAAGGCAGGGGAGGGGGGGAGTCGGGGCAGGAATGGGGTAGTGATTGACCGGGCTTGGGAGGGGTGCCGGATTATGGTTGGGGGCCCGGTGATAATTGGGCCCCTTTCATTCCGCTGTGGGGTGAGGGGTTTCCCCCTGCTTGGTAGGGTGGACCTCAGGGGAGGTTTGGGGGGGAGACAGGCTTCTTCGATGCCCACTCAGGGGGGCTCTGCGGGCTCTTGGAGAGGGGTTCTGGCATCACCATCTTTTGCCATGAGTTCAAGACATTGGCCCTTCTTCCCTGGGGGCCCTGCTAGTGGTCCATCAGTCCCAGCATCTCCAAGGTCCTTGGCTGCTGCTGTTCTCTCTTTTTCACAGGCTTATTCTGCCTGTGGTTCAGGTGATGGCCCTGGTCCTTCGCGGCATGAGGGTTGGCGTGATGATCCGGTCTTGGCTGCAGTGGTCACATCCAGGCGTCCATGCCCCTGCTCCTAGTGAGGTGGATCCCACCAACAATTTTCGAGCTCCGAATCCCGGTGGGACAAATTCTGTCAGTGTTTCCCGGATCTCAGCACCCAATGCGATGGATAATTCCGAATGTGCCCGGGGATCGAATATCGCTGGGATTCGTGCGGACAGCAGACCACCTGGTGAGTATGAAGCCAATGTGGGAGGGTTCAGATCTGTTGCAGAGTGGTGTTCTTGTTCCATTAGGGTTAAGGGATCCTGGTTCAACAGAACCGATGATGGTTTTGCAGGGTGAGGTTCCAGGGCATCCGGCTCCTGGTTCCTCAGCTCATAAGAAATGCAAGAAATGCGACGCAAGAAAAAGCATGCTCAGTCCAGCTCCTCTGACTCTTCTTCCTCTTCCTCCTCATCTACCTCTTCTGGTCCTTCTTTGGTAGGTGCTGGTGAGAAGAGCCGGATGGGAGAGCAGGGTCAGGCGAGGGGTACGCCTGCGTTAGTCTTTTCGAGTTGTGGGAGGATGTGCCCAAGTCGCTGCGTAAGAAAATCAGGCAGCGCAGGTACATTGATATTTTCCAGCTGTTAGAGGGTTGTAGGGGAAAGAGCAGGGAGAAGAGAAAAAAGAGGGTGTGGATAGATTTCAGGGTACACAACGGAGGGTGGCTCAAAACATGCTCAACTGGATCCACTCATTCCTTCGTTTGGCTAGTGTTGTGGGCCATCGTGACCCGACTCAGTACGGTCCCATGCTGGGGTATGCAGATGCTATTCTGGTGGCTAGCCGGGTGTATGAGGGCTGGTCGTGGCTCAATTATGATGAGCACTTTAGAGACCAGATGGAGGAGAATAAATTTATGGTTTGGGGCTGCAGGGATGTTGGGTTGTGGTTGACACGATGTGTGCCAAAGTCAGGTCGTCGGACGGAGGGGAAGGTAGCAGAACGTCTGGGGTACCTGGTGGCTGGCCCTTTTAGATGGGACCTGCTCCAGCAGGGAGCAGTCAAGTTGGGTCCAGTTTCCCAGATGTGTGCTGGAAGTTCAAACCGGTCGGCATGTAACTTCCCTGACTGCAAGTTCAAGCATGTTTGCTCCAATTGTGGGTTGGCTCACCCTGCCCCAAGTGTCCAAAGCGATCCAGTATCGGGAGTGGCAGCAGGTCTGTGGCAAAAGGCCCCCAGAAGTGAGGTATTGGGGTTGGCTCCTACCCCCGTCCGCTTAGTAGCTATGACAGTATGGCTGAATAGGTATCCCAAGGTGGAGGCTGCGTTGTTTTTGTTTCAGGATTTTGCTTATGGTTTTCACATCCCCTTGGGGGGTTGATGGGGGTGGGGGTGGGGTCCGAATTGACCATCAGTTCGCAAACTGGTTCATGTGGTAGCCTCAGTAGTGCAACAGGAGGTTGACTTTCGGCAGGATTGCGGGTCCTTTTCAGGTTCCTCCCTTCAGGACTTGGTCCTCTCCCCACTGTCGGTGGTGCCCCAAAAGGAATCGGGCAAGTTTCGTTTGATCCACAATCTGTCATTCCTAGAGGGTAACTTGGTCAACGACTATATCCCCAAGGATCTATGCACGGTGAGATACGCTTCTTTTCAGTTGGTGGTGTCGATGGTTCGGCGCTGTGGCGTAAGGGCCCTGTTGGCAAAGGTGGATATTGAGTCTGCCTTCCGATTGCTGCCAATTCATCCTGAGTCATTTCCATTGCTGGGGTTTTGCTTCCAGGACTTGTTCTACTTTGACAAATGCCTGCCTATTTTGAAACATTTAGTTCCTTCGTGCATTGGGTGGTGGCAGAGCGGGGCCGGAGGGGTGAACATCATGTATTATCTGGATGATTTCCTTTTTGTGGGGGACTCATCTTCGTCGACTTGTTCGCATCTGTTGAATTGTTTCCAGAGCACTGCGGCTGAATTTGGCATCCCGTTAGCAGAGGACAAGATGGAAGGTCCTTGTACTCGCATTGTTTTCTTGGGCATCGAGTTGGACTCTGTCAGGATGATCTCTCGCTTGCCGGTGGACAAGGTGGTGGTTATGAGGGATTTGGTGTCCAGGGCACTGCGGGCCAGGAAGCTGGCATTGCCACAGATGCAATCCCTGGTGGGCAGCTTGAATTTCGCTTGCCGTGTAATACCTATGGCTAGGGTATTTTGAGAAGGCTGAGCTCTAGTATGGCGAGCTTGTGAAAGAGTGGTCATCATATTCGTGTTGCAGAGCGGCTGAAGGAAGATCTATGGATTTGGGAATCGTTTCCTATCGGATTTCAATGGTTCTTTACTGTGACAAGATGATTCTGTTTCCAATCACGATTTAGAACTATTTACAGATGTGGCCGGGTCCGTCGGTTTCGGTGCTTATTTTCAGGGTGCCTGGTGTGCGGCATCTTGGCCGGAGGATTGGAAAGTGATGAGGGTCACGAAGAACATTACGTTTCTCGAGCTGTTCCCCATTGTAGTATTGGTGTTCCTATGGGGATCGCAGTTTCAAGACAGGAGAGTAGTGTTTTGGTGTGACAACCAGGGAGTGGTGGATGTCATTAACAAGCGGTCTGCAAAGTGTGTATTGGTCTCTGATCTGCTGCGTGAGATCGTATTGCACTGTATGGGATTAAATATCACTGTTTGGGCTAGGCATGTGCCTGGGGTTTCTAATGCCATTGCTGATTCTCTTCTCATTGAAAGTGGTCCTTGTTTCGGGAGCTCATACGGAAGCGGATCAGCAGGGAGCTTCAGTGCCGCATTTCCTTTGGAGTTTCGGTTCCCGGAAGCATGGAAGCTGCTCCGGGCATCACTAGCTCCATCCACCTGGAGCAGCTATGTGGTGTCTGCAAGCAGGCAGTGTCTTTCCTGGCCGGTTTGGGTTGGAAGGGGGGTCCCGTATCGGATGAGCAACATAGTACAATTTGTTGAATGTGCCAGGGCGAGCGGGGCTTCCAGGGCAATCGGTGGGTAGGCAATTGTCCAGATTCTCCTTCTTTATGAGGACTCATGGCTGGGGCTTTCCGGTAGGGAGATTCCTGGTTCAGTGGTTGATACTGGGATGGGCCCAAGGTTCCACGGTGGTTCCAGATAAAAGTCTCCCGATTACTCATGAGATTTTGAGTAAACTGTGGGGAGGCACTGCCCACTCTTTGTAATAGAAATATGGGTGTTGTTTGTTTTGGCTCACATTTGTGTTTGCCTTTTTTGGTGCTTTTTCGCATCAGCGAGTTGATAGCAAGAGCCTCCCAGGGGTCCGAGGCCTCCAGCCTAATACTTAGGAATGTGAGCATACGGGAGGATTTGGTAACCTTGGTTTTTCACAGGTCCAAAACCAATCAAGCGGGGTAAGGGTTTGATGGTGGTGCTTCACCCGGTTCCGGAATTACAGACCTGTCAGTAGCAAATGCATTGGCTTTTGGGAGACTTTGCCCAGAGGGAGGGGTTCATTTTCTGGTGCACTGCGACTTGCGGCCACTGACGAAGTTCCAGTTTGAGGCGGTTCTGCGGATGTGCTTGACTGTACTGGGGTTGGATACCTCGCGGTTCAGGACTCATTCCTTCTGGATTGGGGCAGCGATATCTGCAGTGAACTCAGGTTTGTCGGGGGGAGTGATCCAGAGTTGGATGCTTTCACTGGGTATGTGAGGCCAGGTAATTTCTAAGTTGTCCAAGGATATTAATTCCTTTCTCTTTGCAGGTGCAGCACAACAGGGACTGTGGTATGGATTTTGGACATTCCTACATTCTTGGCCCATTCCCATGCTTGTGGGCGCCCATACAGGCCACATTTGGACTTGGAGGGTTGGGGGGGTGCACATTTGCTGGATGGGGCGACGGGGAATGCATTGGAAGGAGTTGCTGCCTTGTCTGCAAGAGGGGATCAGCCGTCTCAACCTGCCGAATGTCTTAATCATTTACCTGGGTGGGAACGATTGGGGCGAAATGTCGGGTCGCAGGTTCATTGGCATGGTGCACAAGGACCTGTCGATGGTTTCCTGCTTGTTTCCAGACACTGTTATTTGCAGGTCTGACATTATTCCAAGGCCCTGCTTTGCTTGCACATAAGGTTTGGAGCTGTTGTCGGACCAAGGCAAACCAGAAGATTGGCTCCTGGTTGGCGGGTATGGGGGGTTTCATATCCGCCACGACTGGGTTTGGGACCTTGAGGCTGGGTTCTTTAGGGGGGGGGGGTCCATTTATCTTTCGTGGGTTTGGATTTGTTTTTGAACGCGCTGCAGGAGGCCTTGGAATATGTACTGAGTGGGGATCCTGGCCGCACCTTTGGGGGTCGCAGGTAATTTACCTGCGCCTGTGGCGGGTAGCCCAAGCCAATTGGGGGATTATGCGTGGTTAAAAGTGGTTAAAAATGTCTGACTTGACAGGTGTCAGGTCAGTGGTTCCTAAATGAACAATTGGGTGCAGTTGTTGATGGTGCGACTCCTTGCTTGGGTGGTGGCGGGGGTTGACGTGGTCGGCCCCTTGCTCGGCGGCGGCAGGAGTTGTGGGGGCGTGTTCATGATGTGACTGCATACAGGCTGGGATAGCCTCTGATTGCCCATCTTGTTGGTTTGTAGCTGATGGGTGGGGTAATTGATTGGTACAGTGAGCTAGCTCGGGCTCCGGGATGTTTGTTAATAAAAGCTGAGGCCTGTTGATCCCAACCTGTGTTAAGTGTATTTATTAGGGATGTGAATCGTTTTTGAACGATTAAACTTATCGTCAGATAATTTTAGAATCGTTCTAAATCGTTAGAGTGCATGATACAATACAAATGCCCCCGATTTATCGATCAGGGGCATTTGTATTGTATCGTTAAATAGGGCACGGGAATTATTTGGGGGAGGGCGGGAAAACCGGCACACCAAAACAACCCCTAAACCCACCCCGACCCTTTAAAACCAATTCCTTACCCCCCCCCACCCTCCCGAACCCCCCCCCCCAAAATGTTAAGTTACCTGGTGGTCCAGTGGGGGGGGGGGGGTCCCGGCACGATCTCCCACTCTCGGGCCATCGGCGCCATTTTGGCTACCACTCATAAAAATGGCGCCGGTGGCCCGATAAAAAAAACCCACCCCGACCCTTTACAAATTACCCCTTTGCTTCTCCCACCCTCCCGACCCCCCCAAAAACCTTTTACATGTACCTGGTGGTCTAGCGGGGGGTCCGGGAGCCATCCCTTCAATCATACCCTCGGTGCCGGTGCCAGTGCTGGAGGTTTCAAAATGGCACCGATCACCTTTGTCCCTGTGATATAGTGAGGGCAAAGGAGATCGGCGCCATTTTGAAACCTCCAGCACCGGCACCGAGGGTATGATTGAAGGGATGGCTCCCGGACCCCCCGCTAGACCACCAGGTACATGTAAAAGGTTTTTTGGGGGTCGGGAGGGTGGGAGAAGCAAAGGGGTAATTTGTAAAGGGTTGGGGTGGGGGTTTTTTTATCGGGCCACCGGCACCATTTTTATCAGTGGTAGCCAAAATGGCGCCGATGGCCCGAGAGAGGGAGATCGCGCCGGGACCCCCCCTCCCCCCCACTGGACCACCAGGTAATTTAACATTTTGGGGGGGGGGTCGGGAGGGTGGGAGAGCAAAGGGGTCATTTGTAAAGGGTCGGGGTAGGGTTTTTTTTATCTGCTCAGGCCTCACTAAAAAATTAACAATGTGAATTGGAATCGGAACCGATTCCAATTCACATCTCTAACGATCCGATTTTTTTCTCCCACCATCCGAACCTGATCGTTAAAAACGATCGGGCACACGATTCACATCTCTAGTATTTATTGGTTGTAAAGAGACGGGCGTGGGCAGAAGCATCAGTCCTGGCTACCCATATTACTATGGAAGACATGAGCACTAGCTGTGCTCGAGTATCTTCTTAAAATTAGGAGCATACTTATGCGCGGTTGTTGTATTTTAAAATATATGCATGCATGATTTAAATTTCCCTTAAATTTCCAGCATATCTTCAACTACGCACCGATATGCACATGTGTGGGCACACATGCTCATTTTAAAATTACTGTCTAAAGCTTGAGTATTGTGTTCATCTCAAGAAAGATATAGTGGGACTTGAAAAATACAGATAAGAGTGTCCAGAATTATAAAGGGGATGGAATGGGTCCCCCATAAGGAAAGGTTTGATAGCTTAGGGTCCTTAAGCCTGGATAAGAGATGGCTGAGAGGAGATATGATAGAGGGTGGAATGGTAAACAGGGAACATTTATTTATCCTTTCAAATTGTACTTGAACTATGGGACGCTCCATGAGGTTAATAGATAGCACTTTCAAAACAAATCAGAGAAAGCATTTAATCACTAAGCACACGATTAAACTGTTGAATTTATCAGTGAAAGTAGTTAATGTATCTGGGTTTGAAAAGGTGCTAGACAAGTCCCTGGAGTAAAGATCCAAAAACTACTATTAGTTATGTAGGCTTGGGAAAGCTACTGTTTATTCTGTTTATAAGCAAGATTGGACCTATTATTTGGGATCCTACCAGGTACTTGTAACCTGGATTGGACACTGTTGGAGACAGGATACTGGGCATGATGGACCTTTGTTCTGAACCAGTTTGGTATTTCTTATGTTTTAAGATTATTCTAATTATTGTTTGGGGGGGGGGGGTGCAATCTAGCCAGGTACAAGGTCGATGTTATTTTTCTACCTGCATACCTTGTAAGATAGTTACTTCTGAAAGGGAAACTCAGGGCCTCATTTGCTAAGCAATTTTCCCATAGACACAGAATGGGAGAAAAACCCTAGTAAATCAGGCCCTAAGTGTTTCACTTTGAAAATTAGCTACAATGTGCTTGAGTACAAAATCACTCCTGGGCCTTGCACCTGCAATATTGTAAACCTGGGCAGTAGCACATCTGCCCCCTGCCACTTTGCAGCCACCGCTGCTGCACAGAGCAAGACACTCCCGCCCCCACCCATTCCTATAGTCTTTCCTCTTGCTCCCTGCCTCTGGAGTTTTGCAGATACAGGACTTGGGAGGCAGGCAATGGGAGGAGAGGAGGGCCTGCTGGGAGGATGTGGAGACCAGAGAATTCCACCAGCAGAAAAGAGAAACCCAAGAAGCCAAGAAAGAAAGACATGGAACTGTGAGTTTTCATAAAATTGCTGTATTGTTAGTTTAGTGTGCAGTTGGAGACAGAAACTGTTAAAGTTATTTCGAGGCAGGAGATCCTGAAGCTCTGTAGGAAGGTGTTTGGGACTAGAGAAAAGATCCCTGCACCTAGATAGGGAAACCAGTGCTGGGGGGGGGGGGGGGGGGGGGGAGGGAGAGGCTGGGAGGCCCAGACAGTAACAGGACCAGGAGTGGCAGTTGTACCCAGGTGGGGGCCAGTGGCATCTGACCGTGCCTGCCAGTTCCCACACCTGAGCGCTGTTAGGGAATCTGCCAGTGCGCTGCAGAGCGGCCACATTTGTCTCAGCTGAGCAGGCATCCCCAGGGTTTGCAGCAGTCGTGCAGCACAAAAGGCTGCGACCTAAGACTGCGAGTAAGCAGACCCTGCCTGCCTGTTGCACTGCTGATGTTAAAGTTTGTTGGACCCTTCCTGCGGGAACTGGGGCAGGAAGGGGAGAAGAACCCAAAAGTGTAACAAAATTTTTCAGGTGGGCTGCGCACTTGAAATTACGAGTATGAAAATCAAATCTGCGTACGCTGTCCCATCCCTGACCCTCCTCAAGGGATCCTTTTTATTCTCTGCTAGGCAGCTAGATTTAACTGCTCTGAAGGGTGCAATTTTCACCCCTTGGGAAATATTTGCATAACTTCTCACTTACCTGGTTAGATCCCTTTGAAAGTTATGCTCTCAAAGCAATTAATTTATTTTACAAGAGGTATATTAAATTTAATAAATGAAATAGCATTTTTGTAGAGAAAATCACATTTAGATTAAAAAAAAAATCCCAGTGCAATTATTCTTTTTAGACATTCAATTTGAATTTGTTTTAATAGCTCTCGGAAGTAAGCTTATATGCCGAGTAGCTTAGTTAACTGTTACCAAAAGTAGTAGCTTTCTTTTTAATCCCTAAATTATTAATTTTAACCTCCTTATGACCTTAAATAAAAAAAAAAAAATAAAGCTTTGTTTAGTCTCAAGTGAACAGTGATCTACCTTGACCACACAGAAAATACAATCTGAACCAGTGTAGCACAAGCAAACAACATCTTGATAACAGAGTCACAGAATTAAAGGAGGGCATCCCGGCTGATCTGCACAATTTTGCCTATTCGCCATTCCTGTGCAGTACTTAATATTATTCTATATTGAAAATACTAGAAAAGTCACTACCAGTAGAAATTCTGTCCTCGCCAGCAAGGAGCAGTTCCATATTGGTGATATCATATAGTCCCAACAATGTGAAAAGACACATGGTGACATTACCAACCGGCTGATAATATAGGCCTTTTCATTAGTAGGGGATTGCGAGAATGAAGGGAGAGGCAGAGGGTCATCCTTTTTGCCTGGCATCCAAGATTCAGCTAAAATTCCTCAATAAATTAGCAAGACTTCTATTTAAAAAGTCAAAGCACACCCAAATCTCATGAGTTCAAATGGGGGCCCGCAACATTCTCTTTGTTTAATGCAGATGTTTCTTTGATAGGAAAATGAAGGCGGTGTTCATCACTTGTTTAATTCTTGAGATGGAGGCTATTTTTTCGTTAGTGGAGCAACAGACACCCATTCACAAGTTGCCTGTGGACACCAAGATCAGTGGATCACCCCCACGGGACGTCAGGATTGGTGACACTTGATGCAGGACTAAGGAGGACATGGATGATTTGAGTTCAACCAAAAACCTCCCTGCGTGAGATCATCTCCCAGTAGCCTGGAGAATAATTTACAAGGTTTCCTGCAAGAACAGGGGCGAGCTTCATAGGTGTAGGTGTGCATGGGACTTTTTGCAGCTGCAACAACTCAAACCCCTTTACCTCAGCTGAATGTTGATCTGTTGGCCAATCTGTGTGACCCACAGATAAAGTACACTATCATGCTCCAGTCCAGCAATTTGACTCGCTGGAAGATGAAGCTGGTGGCAACAGAGACCAGTATAACCCCCCCCCCCCCCCCCCACAGCAAAGGAGCCCCCTTGCACAAATTGCAATCTTGTGGAGACAAACTTGGCATTCTGGGCATACAATTCCCCAATCTGGTAAGACTTTATCAAGGTCACCCAGCTTATCCTTTCCTATCCACAAACCAATGTACCTACTGATGAATACTATTTCCTTTCCTGGCCATCAGCTGGCGTATTTAATGGCTAGAAATTCTCAACTGCAGGGACACTGTGAATCCACATCATTCATGGCTGGCAGAGAAGTTGGTGTAAAAGTTAATCTTCCTTTTGCTGAGTGACCCTGAATTTCCATATGAGTGGCAGTAGGATTGAATGTATAGGTACCTCAACCAATGTCTATACTTTTTGGCCTCAGAGACTTGTTTTGCTGTTGCCAGTTGCCTCTCTTGCTGCCACTTCTCAGTCTGTTCCTTTTACTCTCATCTCTCTTGTTTCAGCTCCTTCATGGTTTGATGCCACTAGTATTCCGCCTCCCTCCTCCTTACTGTCTGGAAGTGTTGATGTCATTGGTGCTTGCCGTCATTTCCCTCACTGTATGCCTCAGTGTTTCCATGCAACTAGTTTTGCTACTTCTCCTTCTCATGGGGGGCCTGAGTTCTTCATGCCAGTGTTTGTACTGCTTCACCCCTCTTCTGTGCTTTGGGATTTCATGTCATCTGTTTTTGATTCTCTTTGTCCCTCTTTTGGTGTACTGGGATCTAATTCCATTTGGTATGGTGTCCTTCTACTCTCTCTTTGTAACCATAGGGTGTTCTTATGTTGCTTTTGCCCCCTATTTTGTGCCTTGAGTTCTTCATGTCACTGTAATTGTTTGCTTGCTCTTTGCCCCTCTTTGGGTGTCCTCAGGTCTTCATACCCACTATTGTTGGTGCCCTTCTACATCTCTTGGTGCCTTGGCTGTTCATGTGCATTTTTGTGCCTTGAGGTCTTCATACCATTGTTTGTATGCTGATGATATATCCCTCTCACTCATTGGGATATTCCTATAGCCATTAGTACTTCTTTGTGCCTCTCAAGGTGCCCTTATGGGTATTGTCATTCTACTTTCATCAGTCTTCATGTCTTCTTTCAGTGCTGTTGCCCCTGCTGCTCATGCCTGTTTACAAGTTTAATTAAACTTGGATAGAAAACTCCAAAACTAGTATTGAAAATAGGATGCATTGCTTCCACCTTTGACTTGAATGGAAATGACTGAAATGGCATAATGAATGAAAATAATGATTTTGAATCAAAATGAAATAAAAATTGGGCAACCAAGCCAAATTTAGGAAACCGAAACAAAAATATTTCCATGTACACCCCTAATTAGGGCCGTTAGAGGTTAGCCACTGTGTTTGAAAGCTGTTCAGATAGATTGTACCTGATGCTGACAGTTGGAAGGCACCCAAGATGGTCTGGTAAGTATGACAGCTAAGGGAATGGCCAAGTGCAAGCTGCCTTCTGTCTTTTATAATGCAAATATGAAGTGCAGCTTAATATAAGCTACCAACTATTGGAGAATGGACAATAAGCCTTACCTCTGATTTTCCTCGTAAAGACCAGAGGACCTAGATGGTGACAAAAAGCAAGGTATAAAGTTTTATGTAAGAGGTAGAAAGGATCAGAAGAAGAGATATTAGGAGCTCACTAGGTAGGAAGTATTAAGTAATAGAGTACTTGCCGCTCTGAGCTTGCATTGTGTTTGAAATGCTATGTGAGCTTAAGAAAGATAGCTATGTTTCACCAGAAGAATCTATGTAGTCTATTGAAGCCTTTACCTAGAAACATTGAGGTCTATATTCAAACACAGTCCAGATAGCAGTTAGTCAGATAAACTTGCCCAGCTAACTTTGGAGGCATATTCAGTACTGCAGCCTTACAATTGAATTTAGCCGGATATCTTAAGTAGTTAGCCGGCAACTACATCCGTCTAAATTTAGGACAGCTCTTTCACCTGACGACTTATGATTTTGCTATAAATAAGTGAAAAATAGTGCCCATAACAAAATAGGGGAGTTGTTAGGATAATTTTTCAGGAACTGCATCACCAAAAATTATCACATACTGCTTGGACAGGTTTTATTGCAATTTCAGGTGAGAGAGAGAGAGAGAGAGAGGGAGATGAGATTTGTACAATGTACTCTTGACCTAGCTTGATGCACTCTCTACTTAGCTGCTATCAAGCTAGGTCAAGAGCACAATTACAAATCTCATCTTTGTGTACCTTTCCTTTTTTTAAATAATCTTTTGTATACCAATATTCTGTGATCAATCATACTGGTTCAGTCATACCAGTTCACCCCAAATCATATAAAATCCTCACTGATGTCTACTATGCTGTTCATACCTCTGACTGTGAAATAAAAACTGTCCCCCAAAACTTACCCCACCTCCAAAACCTCACCCCGAGTTACTAGTTGCCCCTCTTACAGTGGTATAAATAGTTTATTTATATGAGAGCATTATAAAGAGTCTCAATCTCCTCTCTCTCTCTCTCTCTCTCTGTATATATATATATGCCCTCATATGGGCTCATATGGGCAAAAGCTAGCGCCGGCGCCATTTTGAATACTGGCAATACGGCCCGAGTGCAGGAGGTCGCTCCCGGACCCCCGCTGGACTTTTGGCAAGTCTTGTGGGGTCAGGGGGCCCCCCAAGCTGGCCAAAAGTCCCTGGGGGTCCAGCGGGGGTCCGGGCGGGAGCGATCTCCTGCACTCGTGCCGTCGGGTGCCAGGAACCAAAATGGCGCCGATAGCCTTGCCCTTACTATGTCACAGGGGCTACCGGTGCCATTGGTCAGCCCCTGTCACATGGTAGGAGCACAAGATGGCACCGGCCATCCAGTGCTCCTACCATGTGACAGGATCCGGCCAATGGCACGGATACCCTGTCACAAGGTAAGGCCAAAGAACGGCCTGGTAGCCGGAGGATGGCCCGGAGTGGGAGATCGTGGGAGATCGCTCCTGGGACCCCTACTGGACCACCAGGTACCTGTAAAAAGGTTTTGGGGGGGTCGGGAGGGTGGGGGAAGCTAAGGGGTTACTTTTAAAGGGTCGGGGTGGGTTTAGGGGTATTTTTGTGTGCCGTTTTTCCCCGCCCTCCCCTGAAAACGATAAGGGAAGCCCCACGATCAATATCGTGGGGTTTTCCTATTGTTTTTGGGAGAACCCCCGATTTCTGACGATTTTGAAAATATCGACGATATTTTCAATCGTCCGAAGCCCGATTCACATCCCTAATAGTTTTGCCTTTCCTTCTCTTTAAACTTGATATGGGCAGAAAGAGGAAGCCAAAGCCTAGGTCTTACCCCACAGCACATCCAACGTACCTCTCAATGGGCCCGATGGATGCCTACTTTTTCCGCAGCATGTTGACGCCAGGAAATCAGTCACTGGAGAGAGAGGGAGGGGAAATTGTGCTCCCTTCTTCTCTAGGTTCGCTTTCACATTTGAGCCTGGTGGAGACAACCCCGCCCGGAAATCCCATTGCAATTGGAGCCTCTCAGGCACCATGTGGAGTGTCACTGGATGATTAAACCAACGCAGCGCTCTTGGGGGGGGGGGGGAGTGGTGGAGAAGGCTCTGTAGTGGTTAGTGGTATGATCGTTTCTGGACACCTGGGCAAACTGTTTGCTGGAGTTGAAGGATTGGGGAGGGACAGAGGTTCCGATGTTGGATTATTGAGTGAGTCCCAGTTGCAATTTCAGTTGTCCAAGAATTCTTCTTTTTCTCTTGAGCCTATCTGGCATACCATTGTAGTCCTGTGGAGTTTATTTCCCAACAACTATCCCCTTTGGTTAAAAATTGTATAGATTTAGATAAGCATGTTCAAGTATTGGAAAATACTTCAAAGGACCTGGGACAACAACTGGTGTGGATCAAACTGATATGAATGCAGTAAAGCTAACCTAGGGGGTAATTATCAAAGAGAATTTCAATCTTGCTTCAAAAATGGAAAACTTTGAAAACATAGGCCTAGATTTATTAAAATCCTATAAATTTCACCTGTGATAAGGAAAAGGGGCATGGCTATGATAATGTTTGTTACCACACCATGAATGCATGAGAGAGAGAGAGAGAACCTCTTTACAAGGCTCACATAGTAGACAACTATTTATACCACTATAGGAGGGTCATCTAGTAACTCGAGGTTAAGTTATCTCAATTTATCTCAATTTCTACAATTTCTCAATTTCTACAATGTTCTCTCACCCTAGCTTATCTCAATTTAAAGTAAAAGTCTTATAGGACCCCAAGATGGCGGCACGCTGAGCGTTGGGGAAGGCTGAGTGTTTCTAGCTCCGCAGAAATTTTCCTTTTTTAAAAAAATGCCTCCAAAAAGAAAAGGGAAAATACGAGTTTTCCCCGCTGTTTCCTTACCTTCACCGGCGGTACAGCTGGAAATTACAAAATTTCTCAACACTTCAACAAGAGAACCAAGGAATGAGGATCCTGATGTGCCAAACGAAGAGGGAGCTTCATTTGTGCCTGCAGAGGAGTTATCCTTGAGCCCCGATCTCAGGCAAGCTCCGACACAGAGGATCGGGGAGGTGTTGCAGCCCAGACCGCTAACTGGGGACACCGTTTCCGGACTGAGTGCAGACGGAACATCAACGCCCGTGGCTTCAGGAGAAGCAGGACGAACTGGAACGGGGGAGTCCGGGACTCGGATTAGTGGTGGAACAGCAGGTACTGGGCTGGAACCGGGCACTTAAGGGCTGACGCTACTGGAGGTTCACTGTCAATTTCTAGTGGGGGAACCCCGATTTTGTGCCCCTAGTAGTCCCTGAAAAGCCTCAAGTGGTCACTTTTGCAGTATTATGGGACATGATGGCTGGAATGACTACCGCTTTAAATGCTCTTAATGCTAAAATGGAGCATTCAATACGCGGCCGTCACGTGGTCCACCGCGGTTCCACTCCCGGACCCCTCCTTGGACACAAACGGAACTTTTGGTCAGCTTGGGGGGGCCTCCTGACCTCCTCAAGCTGGCCAAAAGTTCCGTTTGTGTCCAACGAGGTGTCCGGGAGCGGAACCCGGTGGACCACGTGACGGCCGCGTCACTCCGACGTGACATGGACGTCACGTGCTCCTCGCAAAGGAATAGAATAATGGCTTCCTGACTCCCCGCTGGACCACCAGGGAATTTTGGTAAGTATTGGGGGGGGATTAAGGAGGGTGAGGGGTTTACATTTTTATTTAGGGAACCGGTGCACGTATGGACATAGACTCAACTTATGGAATTCTCCATATGTCCATATTGACCAAAATTGACCCCCCTTTTCGACTTATGGACTTATGAACATAAACTTTTATCTGCACATCCCTAGTTTTTAGCCCTTCGTCAAGAGGTTATTGATTTAGGTTTTTCTTTCATGCTTAAATTTCCCTGTAAGTGCATCCTAAAAAGGGGTGGAGAAATATTTATATTTTTTTCCTCTGAACAATTAAGGACTTTTATAGATTTGAAGAAGCCGGCTACATCTACGCCCATTAATTAATACATGAAATGAAATATGTTGTTTGTCAGCGTACCAAGTTTCTTTTTTTTTTTTAATCTTATATTATTAATCTACTCTCCTTGAATTGCATGGGGTTCAATATAGAAATTATTGATTTTTGGATTATGGGAAATATATGTTAAGTAATTTGCCCTATAGGCAGTTTTTATGGTTTAAATTGTGAATGTTTATCTCAGTCTTTTTGAATTTGCAAAAATGATAAATGTTTGTAATGGAAATGAAATAAAGAATTGAAAAGAAAAAAAAAAAAAGTAAAAGTCTTATCTCAAGCTACGGCGGAGAACAGTGTAGAAATCTCATCTTTGTGTATCTTTCCTCATTCCAAATCACATCCAATCTTCACTGATGTGTACTGTGCTGTTCGTATGTTTGACCGTGCATGTAAAACTGGTCCCAAAACCCTAGTCCACCACCAAAACCTCACTTCAAGTTACTAGATGATCTTCCTTTAGTGGTATAATAATAGTTGACTACTATGAGAGCCTTATAAAGAGGTTCTTTCTTATTGGATCCTCTGGAACTTCTCAATCCTGAATTTTTGGTATCTAGTTCTCTATCATGTAGTAGTGCTGCTTAAATATTGATCTTGTTTTTTTCCCTTAATATTTTATATTATTTCCTTGTGTATTGGATCCCCCCCCCCCCCCCCCCATTGTTTGAGTACTTAAATTGGAAATTGAAATGATTGTATGGCAGTGATCATAGTTTTCGTATACTTGTGTTTTTCAATTTCCTATTTTTCTTTCAAGATTTATGTCTTATATTTATTTTTGAAAATGTATAAATAAAAAGTGCTTTGATGCCAGACAAGACTATGTTTGGCTAGTGTTAGAAATGACAGTTATGGCTAGCCTTGAAGGAAATTATACAGTTATTCTGCTCTGAAACAAAACGATGCCCTTTACATAACTACATCAAAGAAGATACCAAACCTTGGAGTCTGGGGAAAAGAAGGCGCTCCATGAGGCATGGAGCAACCAAGATCAAAGAGATGAACAAAATAGTCAACATGCAGTAATCTGAGGGAAATGACAGTTAAAAAAGGCAAAACTACAGATTAATGTTTGGAGATAATCCAAAGAACATGTAACCCTTTCCTTCTGAGGGGCATCTCCTCTAAGGTCACACAAAAGAAATTAGATTTCTTCAGAGCTATTTTTCCTTTGCCACAGGTCCCCTCCACTTGTAATACCCCAGGGGTGATTTCTTTCTATAGGGGAAAGCAGATGCTTGTGGCCCAGGCAGTGAGGTGATTTCCTTTTGGTGTGCAACTGGTTACTGTAAGCTCTTAGGCTGATCTGGAAAATAAGTGCAGGACACAAGATTGTGTGTTCAAAATTACATTTACTGATTTAGTGAAAAGGTAATCAATGTCCAGGTGATGTAAATGTCTGTACAAATGAGAGTCCCCTCTCATTCTCTGTGTAAGTGCTGCACTCCGGCTTCCGGGGGAATTCCTAACTCCCTTTAAGTGAGAAATTAATGGTTCCCTACTCCTGAAGGGTCCCAGACTATGTCAGATTCACATTGAATTTTCGCAGTCCTACCTGGATCATGAAAACTTCACACCGTGATAACCTGCGCCTGTGTACCATTCAAAGATCCTGTTGAGGGTCTTCACTGATGCCCCTTAATATTATTTGTAGTTTTCTTCTTCTGAGCCTCCAGGAAGGGAAGGTGTTAACTCACTCAACATGAAAAAAGGGGTAAACAACCTTTCCCTACCTTAGATAGGGTATACTAATGCCTGTTCAAAATCTTCTGAGCCCACTGTCCCTGCAGCCCTTCACTAACTTTGAAAGAGTACTAACAGGCTCTGTGACCTGGTCTCGATCCAGGGGAATAATCTTTTCTCAAAGCTCCAGATAATAACTCAGGCATCTATCAGTTAACACAGTCCAAATCCTTAATAAATTCTCTTAATCTTTCTACAGTAGCATCTGACCTGATAGGAAGCACACAAGCAGGTCTTTTCTTAAAGATATCTGTGATGAAGCGGTAGGCCTCATCCAAATGAAAGAGGCCCACTCCAATATGGCTTCTCTCTCCTCACTCCTTGTGAATCTCAACCTATTCCCCTAGTTATAGCAGGGTGCACCCATTCAGCTTCCTCATAGAGGAGGAACTGTAAAATGGTATTCCCTCTAGATAGTTGCTCTTTCTACAAGGACTAGGTGACATCTAAAGACAACCCATAGGGGTGCCACATACAAAAAAAAAAAGATTGAGACTTCCAACTTTTTTCCACTTCTTTAAGTACAGAAGAAAAGTAGAAATGTTTATACCTTGCATTCTGTCTCTGACAGTGGCCAATCGGAATCACCCAACAAATCCCAATATGAAAGTCTTTCTCAAGTTTTCATCAAGAATTTAGAGATGGAGAAATCAAACTCTTATTTGTCTAATAGCTATTTATGGACCAGACCTTCTGATACTTCTCCAAATCATTTTATATATAAATTATATTTGTAGCAATAACCACATTTTCTGGTAACAAGTTCCCTAGCTTAATTGTACATTGACTTTAAAATCTGCTACTTGTTAGTTTCAGGGAGCATCCCCAGCCCTAGAAGTATTTGGTAGAGTAAGTAACTGTTCATGTTCCCTATTAACTTCTTCCATACTTGCATAGCTTTATTAACCTCCAAATTCACTCTAAAATTGTCTCTTCTCTAAGCTGAAGAGCCCTAACTTCTTGAGCCTTTAATCCTAAGGAAGAAAAAAACCCTGCAATCCTTTTTTTTTTTTTTTTTACCATCCACTCTACTTTTGTAAGTTATGCTATATCTTTTTTGAGGACTGGCAGTCAGAATTACACGTAATACACAAAGGGGTAGATTTTTAATCATACACACGCGCGTCCATGGGCGCGCACTATCCGCCGCATGCACAAGGAAGTGCGATTTATAACATGTGCGCGCTGGCCCTGCATGTTATAAATTCAGGGTGGCGTGCGCAAGGGGGTGGAATACTGAAATTTTCACATGGGGATACATCGCGGCCTTCCCCAGTTCCCTCCCTGTCCGCTTCAATTAAGGAGCGGACTGGAAGGGAACTTCCCTACCTCCTACCCTAACCTCCCTTCCCCTTCCCATCTCCTCCCCGCCCCCTATCCCTTTCCTAGCTATCCCTTTTTTTTTTATTTTACCTATTACTCCTCCAAAGGAACAGTAGCAAGTTGCACACGCCGGCACCCTGGCAAATGTCCGCTGCACTTGCGCCTCAATCCATGCCCCTGCCTGCCCCCCGGATTGCCCCTTTTCTTTGGCCTGTCTCTTGTGCGTGTAACAAGTTTACGCGTGTGACTGCGAATGGCAGTCTAAAATGCGAATGGCGAATGCAAGGCTCGGCTGCGCGTGTAACCCTCGTATTTTACGAGGAGGGCAATTTAAAATTCACCCAAAAATGTGGCTGCACCATGGATTGATAACCATTATTTATTCCCAGTTTTTTTTTCTAATCTTTTAAAAATAATCTCTAACATTCTATTTGATTTTTTTTTTCTGGCCACCACTGCATACTGAGCTGAAGATTTCAGTGACCCAAGATCATTTTCCTGGGTGGTAACTCCTAATATGGAACCTAGAGTTGTGCAAAATAATAAACAGTAGATGCCCTTAGAAGGTGATAGGAGTACTCATGCAGTAGGGATGTGCATTTGTTTTTTTCATTTCACTTTGATTGGTGCATTGAGATAATGTGCAGTAAATTGAAATAGTGCATACTAAAAGAAACAAACTGAAAATATAACATGGGGAAAAAATGAAACAACAAAACAATTTGGGCTGCACATCACTATCATACAGGGGCTTGACTCACAGCAAAATTGGCATGAAAGCAAACACTATTATAATCATAGCTCCATTTAGATATGTAACATTCTTAAACATTTTTCATCTTGGAACTAAAATAGTTCTTATCTCCTGTGGACAACTACTATAAAATATTGAAACCTCAAAAGTAAAAAGTCAGCAATATATAAGGAAGCTACTAAGCTACAAATAGTGTACTGTGTTATGTTCCAAACCTTCAGATACTTCTCCAAATATTTTTAAAAATAAATTATAATTCTAGGGTAATGAACTGTTATGAACTGCTGCACTTATGATTCAAAATGTCTTTACTGTAACTCCCGAAATAGCCATGTTCCATGCTGCCACAAGCACAGCTAGCATAGCTGGGTTTAAAAGAGGTTTGACAAATTCCTGGAAAAGAAGTCTATAAACTGTTATTAACCAAGTAGATTTAAGGAACAACAACTACTTATCACTGCCTAATAGCGCATGGGATCTATTTACTGTTTGGGATCTTAGCAAGTACTTGAGACTTGGATTGACTACTATAGGAAACAGAATATTGGGCTTGAAGGATTTCCTGTCTGACACAGTATGCCAATTCTTATGTTCTTTTGTTCCCAGGCGAATAGGGGATGTAGTCTGCATCACACAAGGGCTCACGCTTTAGGATGGATGAAAACTGGAACCTGCTTCGATGGTAAAGGTTAGCATGAATAAAGCAGTGTTGCCCTCCCATAGGCTGCAGAGACTTGCAATTCATTGTATTATTCTTAATTGGGCATGGGACTGACCCTGGGAGCTTAATTAATGTTACTATCTTCCTCTTTCCCAGTTGATTGACCTTAGATTGGTGGACCTTTGAATGTGGTCTATCAACCAAAAGTGATACATTGGAAGCTGGGAGGCCTGAGTTAGCACTGGAAGTGCTAACTGCTGGCACTAGCTTACTATTAGCACATCAAAGAAAGAGATGGTAAAAACTAGTTTGATCAGATCCAAGACCACTGAACAAAAGCGTGCCACAGTCTCAGCAGGAGACTTGTGGTGGCTTGCAAACGTGGCTATTTCGGGAGTTGCAGTAAAGACATTTTGAATCATAAGTGCAGCAGTTCATAACAGTTCATTATCCTGCCATGATGTGTTTAATAGCAAAGGTCATGGGTTGGGTCAACCCTGTGCCTTGATGAGAAAGATGAACATATTAAGGTGAATTTTAAAGCCCGGTGTGTGCCAAAACTGGGAGATACACTCACAAGTTGGGCTGGAGTGCACTGAGTGGATTTTAAAAGCCGTCCGAGTATGCGAGTGTGTGCCATTTCACGCACAAATGAAAATTCTAAAAAAGGGGCAGGGTATGGGCGTGGTCTGGGCAGGGTGTGGTCATTCTGGATTTCATAATGAAATTAGCGCACAAATATTTACACGCACAAGTGCGTGTCAGGGTCCCCTGCTGTGTAACTTTACTTCTGCTATGGATGATGTGCAAGTAATAAATAAAGATAAATAGACAGATCATGGTTTAAGGGTCGGGGCTAACAGGGGAGAAGGGAGGCTATTAAATTGGAAGTCCTATTCCTTACCTGGGTGAACTGGGGATGAACTGGTAAAGCTGGTAATGGCATTGGAAAACATATCTTTTAAAATACCCCCACTTACATGGTAGAAGCGTCTTTTGTGCGCAAAGGCATGCGTCCACTTAAAATTATGTGCACATGTGTGCGCATTCAGGCTATTTTAGAAGATGCGTGCATATACACAGGTATGTTCTAAAATGCCTGTATCCCTGAGCACGGGCTGACAAGCTTGACACCCGTGCACCTATTTAAGTTACCATCCCTGAGTGCATTTCTGTGAGTGAATAGTCATGTGCATGGGATCAGAGATGGGGAGGGGCCTGACAATGGGATGTTAATAAGAGCTTCACAAAATGCTTACTCCATATATTTATTCAGGCCCTTGTGAATAACATTTTGAGATTTTAAAACACGTTGGGGCAGATTTTAAAACCTGCGCGCAGGCGCAGATTTGTTGCAACCCAGCGTGAACAAATCTACGCCCGTTTTATAGCATGCGCACGCAGCCGAGTGCATGCTAAAATCCAGGGTCGGCGCGCGCAAGAGAGTGCACAATTGTGCAACTTGCGCGCGCCGAGCCACGTAGCCTGCCTCCGTTCCCTCCTCCCCCCCCCCCCCCCCCCCCCGGACCTTCCCCTCCCTTCCCATACCAACCGGCCCCCAGCCCTACCTAGAACCCCCTTTACCTTTGCTGAAGAAGTTACGCGTGCCAGCCAACGGCCG